>NC_060122.1:534757073-535060104 GCF_021461395.2 Schistocerca americana
AGGAATGAACATTACTTGTTTTGAAAAACAGTTTTATTTAAAACCTAAAAATTTTAAAACTGCTGCTGCGGCAAACCGATATGGCGGGTTTTTACCCTATTATTAGTAAAAAATGAAAAATAACCTATTATATCCGAAACCAGACAAATATCGATAAATACCGGTTATACAGAACTAAGAAACCGATGTCGGTTTTAACCGGTCGCTTTTTCCCATCCCTTCGTGGCTCTACAGTCTTCAGCTTTGTAATCGTAGCTATAGATTTATTAAATAAAAAAATAATGTAAAAGCTTTGAACGCTTACATCGCAATTTTTATTATACAAATAAAGAAGGATGACTAGTTCGGTTGCTTTCTACAACAATTTTCAGATTGTCCAAATCGTAAAAATGTATTGAATACAGGTATTCATAGAAAAACATCATTAGCAATGATTGTAATCCATAATACTGCACGATGCAGGTAATAAAGAAGGAAAGTGGCCGTTTTCATTAGTAGAAAAATTGCATCAAAATAATTTGCAGCTTTGTAGCAGATATTATGGTACTAAAAAAGCTGCATATACTTTTCTCACTATAATATCAGCTGCATATACTTTTCTCACTATAATATCTGCTGTACATTTGCAAATAATGGGTATCTGATGCAATTTTTACTAATGCAACCGACCACTTTCCTTTTTTGTTACCTGCATCTTGGGAGATCATGGTTTACAGCCTGGCTCGCTCCCGTTGACACTTTTAACTACGCAGTGTTATTGTCCTATTGGCCCACAATACGAATGCATGTCGTTACAGGACTGTAGCTAATGATGTTTCCCAATGAATTATCAACTCTTTTTTACAGTTGGAACTATCACAAGATAGTTGTAGAAAGCACCCGAGCCATCATTTTTAATCATATAACGAAAATTGCGGTCTAGGCATTGAAAGTATTTTATATAAAATTTTCGTTTGATAAATCACGTTCAGACGGCTGTCTGCTTCCTGAATAGCTGCTGATGATGTGAGTAAGGAAACACTTGTATTAAACAGTGAACGCTTTTGCGTATGAAAGCGCCGTTTACCATGACTCTTATCATTCAATCGAGCATTTTTTTAGTTCGTAATGTTTCGTAAAATGTGACGTAAATTTTCATCGTTTCCTCTCTATCTTTAATCGTTATACTTCTGTATATCTTCTACAATAAGCGGTTCAAAGTGATTTACGCAATCTAATCTTGGCCTGCCACCACAATTTGCTCCTTCTATCGTCAAAGAGCAATTTCCTTATTGTCTGAGCACAAGTCACACTAGCCTTGACCTACTCCTACAATTATTTTTTTACAGTCTGCTTTCCACGTCTGGTCTTCACTCAGCGTTTCATTTATTATCCGTCTGTCGTGAACTGCGACAACAGCCACCAGAGTTAAAGTGGGATGACCCAAGAGGCGAAACCAAAATCGCAAGGTCATACAGAAGAACAAACAGTAGAAATACTCGCCCGTTGATGTCTCTCAGAGTGCAATTTCATTCCTGCATCTGACCTGTTGGGACATCCGGCTAGAGCTACTGAAGACAGCTATTTACCTTAAACAATGGGTCACTCACAGTCAAGTCAAGGTTTTCAGTTCCTAGATGTATTTATTAGTCCTGCTGGGAGGACGTGGTTGCTAGCTTCCACACCTGGGAATTCGTCTTCACTACGGGTGTGTGTGTTGTCCTTAGCGTAAGATAGTTTAAGTTAGATTAAGTAGTGTGTAAGCTTAGGGACCGATGACCTCAGCAGTTTGGTCCCATAGGATCTAACCACAAATTTCCAAACTTTTCCTCACTGCGGGAAAGGAGAAGTAACAACAGTTGGCCTCAACCGCAAACAAATACCGTACAGGCGGCAATTGTTACTGTTGTTTAAACCGGGGACATCGCCGTCCGCCGTCCTCCACAAGACGAGCACAATTCGGATAGTTTCGTGATAGCAGTTTTTAGTATTGTTTGCAACAAGAAAGGCAAGAACCGCCTCTCCCCGAGACAGACATATTTCGTGTAGTTCCGTGATATTTTCGGAAATTTGTCACCCTAGACTGGCCGCCCGTCTCTCCTCAGGGAAAGGTGAGGAGAGATCGTAGCTTATGTAGCTTATAATACCCAATCTCTTTTTGAACAGACAGTTCTCTCGGCGTTAGTCATAGGTGCGCCGAATCCGTGGCGGTCAATTTCCGACCAGCGATGAAGTGCTTTGCATTTTTGCGCTGAGTCGTTAGCACTGGTTGCATACAACACCTCTCGTAGTGCTTGAATTTATTGCGCAGTCCCTCTGTACCAACTAATTACGTCTTGTATAGTTGCTTACGTACAAAGACAGAAGATACATAGCTTTTGAACTTCAGTGTTGGTCGTTGGGATTGCCATTTTGCCGAATATTTCCGCAGTTAGCAGAGTCCAATAAAAGTGTACTTACCATAGAATACAGAGGCACTATCATTTTCGGTGTCAACCTTAGGCACACTGGTGTTGACCACTCGCAACTCCTAAAGGTGACGCATAGATCTTAAAGTCACACCAGCTCCACTTATTTTAATATCTCTGTGCCGTCACACCTCAGATACTTTCCAATTCAATAAACTTTACCAACAGCCGTACACTTTAAGATATTTTATTTTATTTTGAACCCCATACACTTTTTTCGGATCAACGAACATATCGTATAGCCCCATAAAACTGGATATCGTGAGTCCCAATCGTTGTGCAGCTGTCACGCTTTCGTATGAATCAGCTGCGCAACGATTGGGAGTGTATGGGGCCCGAAGATGGCAAAATGAATTGCCGAAACTGGTTGCTTTCAAAATAAAATTTCTTAAAGTGTACGGCTGTTGATACAATTTATTGAATTGAAAAGTACGCACCAGCCGATGTCCCCTGGCCGTAATGGTCCCACAGAGATCAGATGCTTTTAGTTCACATTTCTCCATTTTCACATTGTCCATGTTTCACATCCAGCGTATAGTGGGTTGAAGGGAGTACTCCGTTCCAATATTGATTGTTTTCTGTTCTGTTCCACACATCTACATCCACATGACAGCTCTTCAGTTCACACTTAAGTGCCTGGCAGACCAATTTGACACTATTTCTCTACCATTACACACTCTAACAGCGCGTGGGAAAAACTAACATTTAATCCTCGCTTGCAACCTCTGATTTCTCTTATTTTATTACAGTGATCACTTCTCCTGTTGTACGTGGATGTCAACAAATTATTTTCGCATTAGGAGAAGGAGGTTGCAGATTGAAATTTCGTGAAAGATCTCGGCGCAACGAAACCGCCTTTGTTTTAATGATTGCCACACCAATTAGTGAATCATACCCACGATACTCTCTCCCCTATTTCGCGAGAGTACGAAACGAGCTGCCCATCTTTGAACTTTTTCGATGCTCTCTGTCTGTCCAATCTGGCAAGGACACCATGATGGGGAACAATACTCTAGCAGACGAAGGACAACCACTATTGTAGGCAGTCTCTTTAGTAGACCTGCTGCTTCTTAATAAGTGTTCTGCCCATAAAACGCAGTAGTTCGTCTGTCTTCCCCACAGCATTGTCACTGTCAAAGTGTCAATTTAAGTTGTTCGTAGTAGTAATTCCTAGCTAGTAGGCATATTTAGTTGAATTGTCAGACTTTATATTTGCGTGATTTATCGCGTAACCGAAATGTAGCGGATTCCTTTTACTAGTTATGTGGAGACTTCACATTTTTCATTATTTTGGGTCAATTGTCACTTTTCGCAGCATGCAGATGTCTTGTGTAAATCATAAATCATGTTGCAGTTGATTTTGATCTTCTGATGACTTTACCAGATGGTAAACGACAGTATCATCTCCAAAACAATCTAAGAGGTCTCAGATCGCCACCTAAATCGTTTATATGGATTAACAACAGCAGAGTACCCATAACGCTACCTTGGGGAACGCCAGATATCACTTCCCGTTTACTCGGTGACTTACCGTGAAACATCTTTCCGACAGGTAGTCACGCATCCAATCGAACGGAAACGATACTCCAGACGCACACAATTCGGTTCCAAACCAGGTCGTATGACGGTCTGTAGGGCTTTGTACGCACTCTGGTCTCTCTGTTACCTTACTGTGACTGCCCCTCTCAATAGGCACGAAGGTGGGAGCCGATTTGTCGCAGAATCTTCTTCGAAAATTGGTTTTCTAAGTTTACCGGGTAAGGTTGGTTTTCTGATAACTCCGTTGTCTTTTTTATTGTATTTCTTCAGTTTTTGGTCGCGCCAAATACGTAGCCCATTGTTGAAAAATACAATAAACGAATTTCGTTACAAGTTTGTCTGTGTTCCCCAAGGATTTTGTTGCACTTTCGAATTACGAACCTAGCAATGCATCTCTGAATCCCGTAGATGCCTGCTATCATGCCGAACTGGATTGGGAGGGGGTGGGGGGTTGGGGGGGGGGGGTTCGGGGGGGGGGGGGTTTAAAGGGTAGAGTGAGTGTCATGTATGAAATTTACGTGACAGATGCACTGTTTTTCTTAAGAACTTTTCCAACGAATCTAAGCCTTTCATTAGCCATCGCCAATACCGATTTTACGTGTTTCATGTTGCTCCTTAATACTTGTACTGGTTCTAAATATTTAAACGGTGTGAAGTGCTCCAATGTTCACAATCAATTTTCTCTTAATTATAGACACTTATTTAAAGAGAGCTGCCTTTGTTTAACTAACTGGAAACTATCTCCAAGTCTTTCACTTTGAGATAAATAATGATGATGACATTATGGAAAACCATGTCAATACTACGAATCGCGGGTACTGTGCAAATTGATCGGTATCACACAGAAATGCTAAAAAGTAAAGTTACTCCACTTCTTCAGCACATTTCTCACGCTTATTTCCAAAATAGTGACGTGCGATTAATGTAAATTTAAAATGTCCAAGTCTGCTCCAGTGCGTAAAACGAGAATTTCTTTCTTGCTATATGATTTTGCTACATGATCTATGACAGCTAATGTTCACGGGACAACCAGTCACCACTATCACTGCGCTGGGTGGAAATAATATTTTAGACATAAATAACTTGCTCCTTATATTCTGTGCTTATCATTAGTTATGATGTCTAGCCATCTTACCCAAATAATTCATTTGTAGCAGCACATGTCAAAAGATTCTATTCTCTTGTTGTCTGAACAGTTTATCGTCCACGTTTCACTTCCGCACACGATTACACTCAAATATCATCAGAAAAGACTACATGATACTTAAATTTATAATCGATTTCAGCAAATTTCTCTTTTTGAGAACTTGTTTCTTTGCTATTACCAGTCTGCATTTTATATCTTTTCAGCCTCGGCCATCGTCAGTGACATCTTAATACCATGAGTTTCGCTAAAGTGAAGAAAAATCAGTGTCAGCCGTTTTCAAAACGCAGAAATACACTGGGTCTCCAACAGATGTGAGATAATACACCGACTGAAAAAAATCGCTACAATAAGAAGGAGTTGTCCGCCATAAACGAAAGATGGTAGGCGTGTTTCTACCATCGCGTACTACACCAGCAGCAGCAGTTTGAGCAGCAATAATCATCGCAGTGATTCAACGAACTGTTAGAAGTCGGTTACTTCAAGAACAGCTCAGAGGCAGAAGCCCTGTAGTGTGCATTCTACATCTACATCCATACTCCGCAAGCCACCTGACAGTGTGTGGCGGAGGGTACCTTGAGTACCTCTATCGGTTCTCCCTTCTATTCCAGTCTCGTATTGTTCGTGGAAAGAAGGGTTGTCGGTATGCCTCTGTGTGGGCTCTAATCTCTCTGATTTTATCCTCATGGTCTCTCCGCGAGATATACGTAGGAGGGAGCAATATATTGCTTGACTCCTCGGTGCAGGTATGTTCTCGAAACTTCAACAAAAGCCCGTACCGAGCTACTGAACGTCTCTCGTGCAGAGTCTTCCACTGGAGTGTATCTATCATCTCCGTAACGCTTTCGCGATTACTAGATGATCCTGTAACGAAGCGCGCTGCTCTCCGTTGGATCTTCTCTATCTCTTCTATCAACCCTATCTGGTACGGATCCCACACTGTTGAACAGTATTCAAGCAGTGGGCGAACAAGCGTACTGTAACCTACTTCCTTTGTTTTCGGATTGCATTTCCTTAGGATTCTTCCAATGAATCTCAGTCTGGAATCTGCTTCACCACCGATCAACTTTATATGATCATTTCATTTTAAATCACTCTTAATGCGTACTCCCAGATAATTTATGGAATTAATTGCTTCCAGTTGCTGACCTGCTATATTGTAGCTAAATGATAAAGGATCTTTATTTATATGTATTCGCAGCACATTACACTTGTCTACATTGAGATTCAGTTGCCATTCCCTGCATCATGCGTCAATTCGCTGCAGATCCTTCTGCACTTCAGTACAATTTTCCATTGTTACAACCTCTCGATATACCACAGCATCATCCGCAAAAAGCCACAGTGAACTTCCGATGTCATCCACAAGGTCATTTATGTATAATGTGAACAGCAACGGTCCTACGACACTCCCCTGCGGCACACCTGAAATCACTCTTACTTCGGAAGACTTCTCTCCATTGAGAATGACATGCTGCGTTCTGTTATCTAGGAACTCTTCAATCCAATCACACAATTGGTCTGATAGTCCATATGCTCTTACTTTGTTCATTAAACGACTGTGGGGAACCGTATCGAACGCCTTGCGTAAGTCAACAAACACGGCATCTACCTGTGAACCCGTGTCTTTGGCCCTCTGAGTCTCGTGGACGAATAGCGCGAACTGGGTTTCACACGATCGTCTTTTTCGAAACCCATGCTGATTCCTACAGAGTAGATTTCTAATCTCCAGAAAAGTCATTATACTCAAACATAATACGTGTTCCAAAATTCTACAACTGATAGATGTTAGAGATATAGGTCTATAGTTCTGCACACCTGTTCGACGTCCCTTCTTGAAAACGGGGATGACCTGTGCCCTTTTCCAATTCTTTGGAACGCTACTCTCTTCTAGAGACCTACGGTACACCGCTGCAAGAAGGGGGGCAAGTTCCTTCGCGTACTCTGTGTAAAATCGAACTGGAATCCCATCAGGTCCAGCGGCCTTTCCTCTTTTGAGCGATTTTAATTGTATCTCTATCCGTCTGTCGTCTATTTCGATATCTACCATTTTGTCATCTGTGCGACAATCTAGAGAAGGAACTAAAGTGCAGTCTTCCTCTGTGAAACAGCTTTGGAAAACGACATTTAGTGTTTCGGCCTTCAGTATGTTATCCTCTGTTTCAGTAACATTTTGGTCACAGTGTGTCTGGACATTTTGTTTTGTTCCACCTACCGCTTTGACATAAGACCAAAATTTCTTAGTATTTTCTGCCAAGTCAGTACATAGAACTTTACTTTCGAATTCATTGAACGCCTCTCACATAGCCCTCCTCACACTACATTTCGCTTCGCGTAAGTTTTGTTTGTCTGCAAGGCTTTGGCTATGTTTATGTTTGCTGTTAAGTTCCCTTTGCTTCCGTAGCGGTTTTCTAACTCGGTTGTTGCACAACAAGGGCTCTTTTCCATCTCTTACGACCTTGCTTGGCACATACTCATCTAACACATATTGTATGATGGTTTTGAACTTTGTCCACTGATCCTCAACACTATCGGTACTTGAGACAAAACTTTTGTGTTGAGCCATCAGGTACTCTGAAATCTGCTTTTTGTCACTTTTGCTAAACAGAAAAATCTTCCTACCTTTTTTAATATTTCTATTTACGGCTGAAATCATCGATGCAGTAACCGCTTTATGATCGCTGATTCCCTGTTCTGCGTTAACTGTTTCAAATAGTTCGGGTCTGTTTGTCACCAGAAGGTCTAATATGTTACCGCCACGAGTCGGTTCTTTGTTTAACTGCTCAAGGTAGTTTTCAGATAAAGCACTTTAAAAAATTTCACTGGATTCTTTGTCCCTGCCACGCGTTATGAACGTTTGAGTCTCCCAGTCTATATCCGGCAAATTAAAATCTCCACCCAGAACTATAACATGGTGGGGAAATCTACTCGAAATATTTTCCAAATTATCCTTCAGGTGCTCAGCCACAACAGCTGCTGAGCCAGGGGGCCTATAGAGACATCCAATTACCATTTCTGTGCCTGCTTTAACCGTGCCCTTCACCCAAATTATTTCACATTTCGGATCTCCGTCAATTTCCTTCGATAATATTGCACTTCTTATCGCTATAAACACGCCTCCCCCTTCACTGTCTAGCCTGTCTCTGCGGTATACATTCCACTGATCCCAAACCACCGCCGTTTGCTACTTCAGTGGTTTGAAGCGAGAACTCAGTGGGGGGCCATGGTGGAGATCGGTTGTGTTTTCTGATGAAAGCTGGCTCTACCTCGGTCTCAGTGATCCAGTTGAGGGCCTGCAATCAACCTGTCTGTGTGCTAGATACACTGGACCTACACCTGGAATTATTTTCTGGAGCGAGATTTCGTACGATAGCAACAGCACTTTGGTGATTATCCCACGCAAACTTGTACGTCAATCAGGTGATTTACCTGTTGTGCTTCCATTTACGAACAGCATTGCAGGGATTGTTTTCTAACAGAATAACACTCGCGAACTTACCAACATACTCTAAAGAATGTCGACATGTTGCCTTGGTCTTCTCGATTATCAGATTTGTTTCCAATTGAGCAAATTTGGGACATCGTCCGGCGACAACTCCATCGTCATCCACAAAAAGCATTAATCGTCCATGTATTGACCGACAAAGTGCATCAGGCACGGAACTGCATCCAACAAACTGACATCTGGCACTTATATAGTACAATACGTGCATGTTGGAATGCTAGCATTCAACATTCTGAGGGTTACACCGGTTATTGATGTACCCGTAATTTGCCTTTGCAATGGCTTATTTCGCGCTTACATTAACCTGTGAGCTTGCAAAGTCAATCAGTTAGAAGTATTACGTAGACAAATGTATTACCGAAATATCTTTACATTAATTACCTCTTTAATTTTTTATTAATATTTTATTAATTTATTAATATTAATTTTAGCTGCATCAAACCAGCCTCAGGACTGAAGACCACAACAACAATTATCATTTAGTGTTGCGATTTTTTTCCGGCAGTGTATATCTAGACAGCAGTGGTCTGACGGCGTTTTAATATATTACTCCGGGGCCACGCCCACAAGACGCGCGAAGCAGATTACCAGCTACGTCTTCATCCTCTTTGCTATGTATCGTTGCGCGACAGTAAACAAGTAGCGTGGCATAATGGCACAAGGCATCGCCACTCTCCCGGTCGCTGGCGATTCTTTTTGGAAGCACAACTGCATAACGGCTCCCGACTACGTCTCGTGAGGACGACTGGACCGCTGTAGTTGCCCAGCAGAGCAAAAATCTATGTCATATTGCGTATCGAACGTGGGCACTGTGTGTAGCAGTCCCACAGATCCCTCAAGTACGGTGGGAGCCTCAATACAAATTTTCGGCGAATTCTGTGTGAACAAAGAACAAGCAACTTGTTTTAGAAAATTGAATTCGTTATAAATCATCTCCACAATGATGCAATTCTACTCTTCACAAATAGAGATAGATGATGACACTAACAGGATCACTGACAGGCGGACTATTTGGCTATCGGTATTCCTCGCCCGCTGACCATTCATGCTTTCTGTCCCACGCCTTGACTCCTCAGGTTAACTGACCTAGCCCAGTCGCCTGAAATATTGAAGCAGGCTGCCGTGGCGAGCAGTAACGATCGCGCTCCGCCGGTGGCAAGTAGGGGCGCTATTTCGGATCGGAAATAAAGTGGACGAGCCGTTTAAGTGCCCCTCGCCAGCCGCTATCCGTCACGTTTCGTCTCTATCGACCATTCTATTTCTCCCAAGTCATATTGCGTGCACACTGGCTATAGATCGACCTCCTCTCTTGTCATGACGGAAATACTCCTACGTGACAACACAAGGAACGTACGGTCCCGTTTTTAAATATTAAACAAAACGAACACTCTCTTGCATTTGAGTAACGGTCTTGGAATGCTCTGTGACGAAGCCTGCAAGCAAACATTTTCAGATCAATGAAATTCATCCATTATCGCCTTAGGAAATGTAAATATAAGCTCACCGAACAAGTTATTTGTCACCCCTGTAGCTAATTGATCCCTTTGCAGCGACTGGATATGGTGTGGAACGGATACGTGGTGGGCGTGCGACTACTTATCGTTGAGTAGTGGCAGTGAAGTGACAGTTTGGTTGTATGGCGTCAGCGCATTAACAAGTAAACCTACCAAAGGATCACACTTCGAGTTTGATCGGTTTTCAATATCTTACAGTGTATATCAAAACAAGAGAGACATTTTTTTTATACGTGCCCATACGCCCGTTAAGGAGGCGAAACACCCCACTGAAGAAAACTGAGTTTAACGTTTTTGAAAGCATACCATTGAAACGGTAACACATACAAAAAAAGATATTCAAGTGAAAGTCCTATGGTCGATAATGTACGTTACAACGGTGCACCCAGACTTGTAGAAAAAGTGATTTTTTTTCGAAGTCCTGTCCGCCCTCCCTCTATTTCGTTTTCCATTTCGACATTTAAGTAATAGCAAAACGTATAGCATTGTTAACACCAAAATCTTTTCTATGTGATGAAGTGGTATTCCAAAGACGGATTTGTTAGAAGTAAGCTATAAGACTCTCTGTATCGCTGTACATGTCCCGCTATGCATCGGCTTCAATGGCAGTTGTGATATATATATATATATATATATATATATATATATATATATATATATATATATATATATATATTAATTTTATGAAATACAAAATATCATTTTGTATTTACTTTTTCTGCGCCCGTATACCAATACAGAGATATTGCTAGCTTATTTCTGACAAATACGTTTTTGGAATACTGCTTCATCATAAATGACTGATTGACGATCCTATACTTAGTGGTATTAGTCAAATGTCGAAAAGAAAAACAAATCAGTGAGAGAGAGGACGGGATTTCGAAACTCACGATCTGGGTGAACCGTTATAACGTACTTTACCAACCATAGAACTTTTATTTGAAGTTTCTTTTTATATCTGTTACCGTTTCAGCGATATTCACTCAGTAACTGTAAACACAGTTTTATTCGAGGGTAGTTTCATCCCCTTAATGGCCGTGTGGACACATATAATTTATTTTGCTCTACATTACACCATATCCAAAGCTAATCAAAATCGACGAGTATCCATTGGGTAGGTTTACTAGTAAGATGAGTCAACTTGGAGAAACGAAGAATGGCACAATGGAGCTGACGTGAGCAGCTCCCGTAAGCGCCTCGTTAATGAAGTGGTCCGATTTGTTGATATATCAACGCAGACCGTCGAACGTGTCTACAAGAAGGGTGTACCACCCGCCGCGATTTAACTCGGCCTAAGAACTGTGGTGATAGAACGATATTAACCGGTGGGGGACGGAGGTGACAGAAGTCACGGTGTACTGATATGCACATATACAGATGGTGGATGTGTCGCCTACACAATGTATAAAAGGGCAGAACATTAGCGGAGCAGTCATTTGCACTCAGGTGATACATGTGAAATGGTTGCCGACGTGATCATGGCTGCACGACGAAAATCAACAGACTTTGAATGCGGAATGGTAATTTGAGCTAGACGCATGGGACACGCCATTTAGGAAATCGCTATGGAATTCGAGATCTCGCCGTCCACAGAGTTAAGAGTGTGCCGAAACTACCACATTTCAGGGATTACCTCTCACCACTGGCAGCACAGTGGCCGACGGCCTTCGCTTAACGACCACGAGCAGCACGCTTTCGTAGAGCTGTCATTCCTATCAGACAATCAACACTGTGTGAAATAACCGCAGAAATCAATGAGGGAAGCGCAATGGACGTAGCAGTGACAGTGCGTCAAAATTTGCGTTAGTGAGCTTTGGCGGCAAATGACCTACGCGAGAGCCTTTGCTGACATCGTGACATTACCTGCAGCGCATCGGCTGGGCTCATGTCCTTATTGATTGGACACTAGACGACTGGAAAACCGTGGCCCGGTCAGATGAGTCCCGATTTCAGTTTTTAAGAACTGATGGTAGGGTTCGAATGTGGTTCAGACCCCACGAAGCCTCTGACCCAGGCACTGTGCAAGCTGGTGGTGGCTCAATAAGGGTGTGGGCTGTAGTTACATGGGATGGACTGGGTCCTTTGGATCAAGTGAACCAATGATTGACTGGAAATAGTTATGTTTGGCTACTTGGAGATCATTTGCAGCCCTTTATGGACTTCACGTATGTAAACAACGATCAAATTTTTATGGATAACACTGTGCCATCTCACTGGGCCACAGTTGTTCACGATTGGGTTGAAGACCATTCTGGACAGTCCGAGCGAATGGTTTGACTACCCAGATCGCCCAGCATGAATCCCATCGAACATTTACGGGATACAATCGAGAGGTCAGTTCGTGAACAAAATCCTGTAGCGGCAACACCTTAGCAATTATGGACCCCTCAATACTCCTGCAGTGGACTTCCAACGACTTTTTGAGTCAATGCCACGTCACGTTTCTGACCTAAACCGGACAAAAGGAGGTCCGACACTATGTTAAGAGGTGTTCAAATGGTTCAATTGGCTCTGAGCACTATGGGACTTAACATCAGAGGTCATCAGTCCGCTAGAACTTAGAACTACTTAAACCTAACTAACCTAAGGATATCACACACAACCATGCCCGAGGCAGAATTCGAACCTGCGACCGTAGCGGTCGCGCGGTTCTAGACTGAAGCGCCTAGAACCGCTCGGCCACGTTAAGAGGTGTCCCACGACTTTTGTCACCTCAGTGTTAAGCTGCAAGTCATCAATGAACCTCGCTTCTGTGATTTATAAGTCCTGGGAAATAATGAAAGTGTAAAAAAACAAGTCGAAATCGATTCTACTTGACAACCCGTTCTATTCAATAGATTAATTTCTGGGTATATAGAAAATATGTAGTTATGTCACACCATCAAATTTTCTCGTAGAATAGACTTAAAACAAAAAACTCCAGTTATGTTAATGATAAATATTTGGCTAGTGTTTCAGACAGGAAACGTATCTTGAATAAAATTTTCTCCTTATACAAACCTCGTCAATTGGAATTTTTCGGTAGCAGCCATCACGAGTAAAACAATTGCCTCCTGCCGTGGCTCCGTTCCGCTTATAAACATGCGACTGAAGTATCAGAAATCGTACAGAGAGGGGCGAAGTTGACGAATGCGTGGGAAGGCGAGTGGAGTAGTTCATAGGTGCTCCGACACTCCGTGGGACCAGTGACGTGGTGCAACGGATCGCCGCAATATTTGAAACTGCCGCTCCCGCCTTCTTACAAGCGCCAAGCATCCGTCTTTGCTTTCGCTCGATATCCTGAGCTCGCCCTCATGCCCTAAGTTTTACCCCTGGTCTCTGCTAAAATTGTTGTTGTTCAGTTTAGTCTTGGCCGCCTCCTTTGCGAAGTAATACCAATATGATGATGCATGAGTCAAGACAGCCGTCTTTTCAAATTGTATTTTATTTCCGTTTTCCAGGCAAAGTTACCTTTGTTTAAAATATCATGCGTTTTCAGAGTATCATTCAGCAAAAGTACGATTAATTTGTCGTATGTAAATGATGTCGTAGTCACAGGGTACACTATACATGGCGGGAATTCTAAGACCTGCGTTGTTATTAACGGGAATAACAATTATCGTATGTTGGAGGCGAGCGGGAACACTGGTCTCAGTCTATGTCTCAGCTTTCTTTACAGCAGTTAGGTCCTGGCCGCTCGAAACTCGTAAAAGTCACATACAAACCTCCCAGTCTGCAATCTTTACAAAACAGGACTGACAGAGAAAATAAAGAACACTCAAAGAAGAGCAGTGGGTTTCGAAACATATCTAGTAAGCCCGAAATCAGCACAGAAGACAAAAACAACCTATTGTCTCCTCTTATGTATCTCTGTTCTAAAGGCCATGAAAATAATGCTCTAGAGATCCGAGCTCTGCATAGGCTAACCAACATTCGATCTTCCGGCGCAGCACCCACTACTGGAACAAGCAAGAGTTACGAGACGGTGGCGTGCGCAGCAAACTCTGCTACACACCGGAGGATGGCTTCCGAAGTGTAGGTAAATATGAAACAGGGTCTGTTGATAATGTCATCGGCATATCTACCATTATTTTCCTTGTAGATGGTCAGAGCTTCATTTCAATGTTTACGTTGCCGGTGTGGCCGAGCTGTTCTAGGCGCTTCAGTCTGGAACCGCGCGACCATTACGGTCGCAGGTTCGAATACTGCCTCGGGCATGGATGTATGTGATGTCCTTAGGTTAGTTAGGTTTAAGTATTTCTAAGTCTAGGGGACTGATGACCTCAGATGTTAAGTCCCATTGTGTTCAGAGCCATTTGAACCATTTGAATCTGCGCTGAGTGGCATGATTTCAACGGTCACAGTCTCAACACGGCGTGAGTGGAATGGCAGATGTAGCAGATGATTATTGCTGTTGATGTACGGTTTTCTCAGAATGGATTGGTAACCATGGGCTCGTATTGTTAGCCAGTCTACAGATTATAATAATACTTTAAAGTATATTTTTGTGCTTTAAATTGAACAGTACCTATTGACCTTAACATATCGAAGGTAGGGTAAACCGGAGTGTCTGCTGCAGTGGTGTTTGCTGCAGAATTACAATACGCGTCAGTTACGAAGTATCACATTTTGAAAAGTTCCCACACTGATACTTGAACAACGCCTATGGTAGCATATATTAAAGAGCAACACAAGTGGCTACACTAGTTATGTGAACGCTGACCAGCAAAGAGACAACTCACCACCAGAGACTGTGTTGAAAATGACACTGGCAACAGCAATACACGCTTCCAGTCTGGTACGGAACGTCTGCTGCACACGTGCTAGAATTTCAGCGGAGGTGACAGAGCAGGCTGTAGTAGTACGTCGTTGCACGTCATCGGGTGCTGTTGGTATGTCCTTGTAGACAGCGTGGTTTGGCCTTCCACACAGAAAAAGTCTACAGGCGTGAAATCTGGAGAACGGTCTGGGCAATGTACAGGTCCACTGCGTCCAATCCAACGATTTGAAAACAATTCGTGAAGAGATACCCTAGTGCTTCGTGCACTATGGTTGGACAGGCATCATGTTGGTACCACCGGTTCCGTCTAGTCTGCAGGGGATGGTCTGTTAGGAGGCTGCACTACCTGTGTGCGTTCAGAGTTCCGTCTTTGAAAAGAAAATATTTGAACTAATTGTCCACTATGCCACACACAACATGTTTACATTCCATGGACTCTGACGTCCCATTATACGGCGTTTCAGCACTCCAATAGTGCATGTTTCGGCGGTTTACCTGGCCATGATTGGAAAATGTGGCTTCATCGCTTAACAAGATACACGATACATCTAGACTAATCTGCCTTAATGCCCATGTATAAAATTAACACGATTCCCACGATCGTTGTCATGCAGCTCTTGATGGAGAGAGATGTCATAAGGATGAAACCTAAATCCACGTGGAATGCCTGACTCACGCCACTTCCTTGTGCGATTGCGCGGGAGCTACCGTGCGGATCAAAAAAATGGCTCTGAGCACTAAGGGACATAACATCTGAGGTCATCAGTCCCCTGGACTTAGAACTACTTAAACCTAGCTAATCTAAGGACATTACACGCATCCATGTGCGAGGCAGGATTCAAACCTGCGACCGTTGCAGCATTGCGGTTCCGGACTGAAGCGCCGAGAACCGCTCGGCCGTGCGGATCAACTTCAACGGTAACAAGAACATTAATTTCCGCCTCTTCTGTTGACTTGTTTCCTTCTGTTACGTTGTCCAGGTGTTAATCTACCACTTTCATATAACTGGTTGAAGAGGTTGATAAATAATTGACGAGATCGTTGACGTCTATTGGGATGTTTTTCCGCAAACATCGTACATGAGTGAACTGCATTCTTCTTACACTCTCCATAGACATTGAGCACGTCGGCTTTTTCTGCATTCGCAAATTCCATCGTACACGCACGACCTACTTCTTGACTGTCAAATACTAACTGGCTAGCAAGTCGAAATGCGTTCAAGGAACACAACAGCACACTATAAGAAAACATAACAGCATCGTAGTTAGCAACTACGCAGGTTGAACTCCATGAACAAGTGTCGGGGCGGACAAGTTCAAAGTACGATGTCTTGTAATCCCACAAAAAACACCGCTGACATTCTAATTTACTCTACTTTCAGTTAGTTAATGTGAATAGGCGGTGTTTCATTTAAAAAACGTATGTTTGCACAAAAAATGCACTTTCTAAGTATCACTACAATCTATTTATCGGCTAGCAATACAAGTCCCTGACTACCAACCCATTCTGTGAAAACCGCACATCAATAGCGCTTTCCATTTCTGCAATATTTGCGATGCAAGTTTTGGGTGATTCACCCTTTATATTCTCTATAAAAAGCATCAAGAACAACTTTTTCCTGAGGTGACTACATCGTGGCGGACTACCGGCACACATTCTTGATGGTAGTGGGCTGTGAACTTCAACACGCGTCAAGCGCCAGTCACCTGCGAGCGTTCGTTCATTCGAGATCCTGTTTTTATTGGAACCCTGTCAAGTGACTCGCTGCAACGAAAAAATGCAGTGAACAACCGATCTGTGGTAAGGAAACAATGGCCATCATTTACCAAGTTTTCAAGGATGAAAGCATGTCGCGAACTCCAGTTTGTAAGTGGCATAAACTCTTCAAAGATGGCCGAGAGAGTGTGGAGAACGAGCCACGCTATGGACGGCTATTGATATCAAGAACCACAACAACGTGTAATGTTTGCGTGAAGTGTTGAATTCAGACCATCGGTTAAGTGTGCATATGGTTACAATTGCAATTAGCATTGACGACAGCACACACCATTATCGCAGAGGACTTGACGATGCGGAAGATCTGCGCTCAACTCGACCCGAAGGTCTTGACGGACGAACAAAAGTAGAGGCGGGTGTCTGCATGTAAGGCCTGCTGCAACGCGTTGAAGAAGATCCTGGCGTTGAGAGACGAAACTTGAGTATTCGAATACGACCTGGAAACAAAGTGGCAAATTTCCGAATGGCACATTCCAGCATCATCTCGTCCAAAAAAGCTTGAATGAGAAAATTCAGAGTGAAAGCCATGCTCATTATTTTCTTCCACAGCAAAGAGTGGTCCACTACAAATTTGTACGTGAGAGGCAGACATTGAATGATACTGTTCATCTGGAAATGGTAAGAAGACTGAAGGGAAAGGTCAAATGCATGGGGCCAGCCGTCGTCGGAAGTCGGAAATCACGTGACGCCAATGCACCCAACCACATCTGCTCCAAGGTCACTGACTAACTGACGACAGATGCCATTGTGATGAATCCTCAACCCCCTTGCAGTCCCAGCTTGGCACCAGCAAACTATTTCCTACTCCAAAAAATGTGAAATCCTCAATCAATGGACACCACATTGGATCCTTCTCTCGTACCTTTGAGGACCTCCCAGAGTCCGCCAACTAGGGAGCCTTTGAGTCATTGTGATGCCTCTGGCAAAAGTGTGCGGACGCTTGCTGTCTTATATTTCCTGAACGGTTGCAGTCATTCATTACATCACTGCTGGTGTTTAAAGAAATGCCACTTTCATAGTTCATGTCCTTAACTGATCCTATGTTTCAGTTTATCTAGGTAATAAGTTTCCGCCATCTCAATTCACTGATTCCGCTGATTGTTTGAACACACTCGGAAAACATTTATTTCATAAACACTACACGTAGTCTTTCGTGTGATGTACTCATACATTTGTTATATACCATAAATGTTCATGCAAGTGAAAGCCAAGTAAACATACAGTTTTCAAAAACCTCCTTACAGTCCCTCGGTGTCAAATCTATGAGAAAACCGGATAATATAACACATTTATTGCCATGTGAGTCACTTCTTATCAACAATAGTAACTTATGTAAAATGTCTATCGAAATGAAACGGACTTCAAAAGATTTTTAATATTATCGGTAAGTAATGTATTCAATGTATGACATAAATACGCGGGTTTATTAGAGTATATGCTCACAGTTGCGTCACGGTAGTCGTCCATATTATTGTAAGTAAAATAATGTAGTTACTACTGAGCAAACAGTATTATGTGTCCCACAAATCTTTAACTCTCATCTTCAAATTTATTTTGTTTCCATGCTGGTTGCTTGGTTGTTAAAGTTCAACTCTTATGTTTTATATTGCGTTCATCAGAACATTTTGATAACTGAATACCTGTAACGTTTTTCTGTGGACATACAATTATTTTCACCTCCGTTGTTGTTACTAGTATTGTGCAAAGCAAGACACTGCTGCCTGTGAGCCTGTGGTAATAACAGTAATGCTGTGTTACAGCATAGTGGCCGCTACCTGAGATGCGGTGACTTCTAGATCTGCGTACCACACTCCCATTTTTATCTCTTTCCTTTTAACAGGTTTCATTCAAGATTCTTATCTAATAATTAAAGAACAGGGTGACTTAATTAAATAATAACATGAAAGGCAGGAATAAAAACCAACTGAGAGCATATCGTTTCATTTCTGAACACAAAGGAAAATATGGTTATTGTGTGTTTGAATATGTTTGTAAATGAGAAGTCACGTTTAGCGATAACTTTTTACAGACTGTCGCAACAGTATTTTTAGTACTCATCATAATTTGATTTATATGTGATAGCAAATTGGAAAACTAATGTACAAAAGTACATTTGTAATAAGGTATATTTTTCAGTTATGACACGTAGGACCAATTAAGAATAACAGAAAGAAAAGGAATAATAATTAATGTCCTACGCACCGAGACTTCCCAGGTCATCAAAAGGACGCTACACGCTCGGAATCGACGAATGTGGAGAAACTATTCGACCGTGGAAATTTTGAAGGAAAGATCCCACCATTGCGCAAAGTGGTTTCGAAAAATTATGGAAGACGTAAATGATGACGGTCAGACAGCGATCTGAACTGAGCTTTCTAGAATAGCTTTCAAGCATTTGTACATTATTACTTCAGCCGAAAAGATATATTTTGTCTCTTTTTCAGTATTTATATGCGAAGTTAGTGGAAATTCATTATTTTCAAGGATAGCTGTGCATCCTTTCTACATTAGTTCGTTTTAAAATAGGGAAAATATATGAATTTTAAATTAATAATTCCTTTAGGATTTAAAGAGTCGTTTTGAAAGTTGTCATTTCCAATGACCATTTCCTTGTACAGTATGTGATCAAAAGTATCCGGTTACCCCCAAAACATACGCTTTTCACATTAGGTGCATTGTGCTACCACCTGCTGGCAGGTATTCCATATCAGCGACCTCAGTAGTCATTAGAAATCGTGAGAGAGCAGAATGGGGCGCTCCGCGGAAATCACGACTCCAAAGGTGGTCAAGTGGTTGAGTGTCACTCGTGTTATACGTCGGTACGCGAGATTCCCACACTGCTAAACATCCCTAGGTCCATCGTTTCCGATGCGATAGTGAAGTGGAAACGTGAAGGGACACGTACAACACAAAAGCTTACAGGCCGACCTCGTCTGTTGGCTAACTGAGACCGCTGACAGTTGAAGAGGGTCGCAATGTGTAATAGGCAGACATCTATCCAGACCATCACACAGGAATTCCAAACTACATCAGCATCCACTGCAAGTACTATAACATATAGGCGGGAAGTGAGAAAACTTGGATTTCATGGTCGAGCGGCTGCTCATAAGTCACACATCACGCCGGAAAATGACAAACGGCACCTCCTTTGGTGTAAGCAGCGTAAACATTGGACGATTGAACAGTGGAAGAACGTTGTGTGGAGTGAAGAATCACGGTACACAATGTGGCGATCCGACATATGGGAATGGCGAATAACCGGTGTACGTCATCTGCCAGCGTGTGTAGTGCCAACAGTAAAATTTGGAGGCGGTAATGTTATGGTGTGGTCGTTTTTTCATGGAGGGGCTTGCACCCCTTGTTTTGCGTGGCACTATCACAGCACAGCCCCACATTGATGTTCTAAGAACCTCCTTGCTTCCCACTTCTGAAGTGCAATTCTCGGATGGCGATTGTATCTTTCAGCACGGTCGAGCACCTGTTCATAATGCACGGTCTGTACCGAAGTGGTTACACGACAATAACATCCCTGTAGTGGACTGGCCTGCACAGAGTCCTGACCTGAATCCTATAGAACACCTTTGGGATGATTTCGAACCCCGACTTC
Source organism: Schistocerca americana (assembly GCF_021461395.2). Taxonomy (NCBI): domain Eukaryota; kingdom Metazoa; phylum Arthropoda; class Insecta; order Orthoptera; family Acrididae; genus Schistocerca; species Schistocerca americana. The sequence continues at coordinate 534,777,365 of NC_060122.1, forward strand.
GAGCAAAGCCTCACCGACCGACATCGATACGTCTCCTCAGTGCGACACTCCGTGAAAAATGAGCTGCCATTTCCCAAGAAACCTTCCAGTATCTGACTGAACGTATGCCTGCGAGAGTGGAAGCTGTCATCAACGCTAAGGATGGACCAACACCATACTAAATTCCAGCATTACCGATGGAAGGCGCCACCAACTTGTAAGTCAATTTCAGGCAGGTGTCCGCACACTTTTGATCATATAATGTATCATGTTGTACGTTTCTGTTAGTTGCGAACAGACTTTTGTGTGATATCTGATCCCACTACTCGATTATATATATAGTCCCTCGAGTTTCTGCTATGCTGGTTTGTCTTGACTAAGGTCTTTCGCGCACGAGCGGCTCAGCCAATGAGATTTAGAGGTGGCTGTGTGGCAGCGGCGCCTGTAGGTTTGAAGACAGACAAAAGATTCCAATTCTGTTCTGGCTTCCGATGCGTCCGCTTGTTGTGTATGTTAGTTATGGTTTCGTAAGATACGTGTCTACTCTGAAATATAATGAGCAAGAAGTAAGAGTGATGTGTGGCTGCAGCGTGGGTTTGTATATGTAAAATTACGGCGATAATTGTGAATATCATATCTCTGCGCTCCTGTACTGAAAAACGAGATAACATTGTTGAAAATGTGAGCTTGGGCAAGCGATATTAAAACCACGAGTTCTTGTTTGTAATGAGATGATATCAGCAAGACAGTGGACCTTGTAGTTTGCATTAATGTAGACCGTTTGATTCATTACCGAGCTGAGTAAATACGTTGTTTATTCACTTAATGTTTCTTGTATTTTTCATTGCTTCCACCAATATTTAGCGAATGAAATCTTTGTCTTTATGGGGCATGGTTATCACGTGACTCCTGCGGCATCAGTGACGTGTCCCAGGCAAATTATCCGTATCTTTTGGATCTCAATATCTTGTGATACAAAATATTTTGATTTAGTTATGCAGCGTTCCCTCATCATATTGAGAATAAATATATACTTTTATAACAATTGTCTTCGAAAAGCCATGAGGCTGTGCACTTCCACATCTTTCAGTAATGATAACTCTCTGTGATCTTGGGCCTTCAGCATGATTATTACTTCTATGAGAATAACTTCTCATATCCTACAGACTTTTCGACAGTGTGAAGTTGATAACATTATTCTTTCAGCTTCCAGAAGGTCAGTTTCCGTCGAGAAACTGATCAGCCACGTTTTATGCAATTTTCTGCGGAAATTCGTTACAGAAAAGTGTTCTGAATTACAGTCGAAAACTCAGCATGCTCATCGGATATATTTTGCCTATACAGCGTAACATAGGAAAAAATGTTCAAATGCGTGTGAATTTCTTAGGAACGAAACTGCTGAGGTCATCGGTCCCTAGACCTACACACTACTTAAAGTAACTTATGCTAAGAACACGCACACGCGCAACCATGCCCGAAGGAGAACTCGAACCTCCGGCGGGAGGAGTAGCATAGGAAATGTGCTAAAATGCTAGTTTCTGTGACCGAAAATTTATTTATTAAACAGAAGTAAATCATTGAAATGCCTGATTTGAATTCTGCTCTAACTTTGAGTGTCTATGTAGGCACCATACAATTTTACGTAAGTTTTTGTGTGGTATTTGTTGTGACTGTCCTAGATACCCCAGCCGCGTGTGGGCAGCCAGGAGCGAGAATCCTGTGCAGCGAGCATGTAGCATAAGCAGAACTCATCGGCCACAAGTGGCACTGCTTATCATCTGCAGTACTCGGCAGCGGGAACCTCGTCTCCCACCCCCCCTCCCACAACCCCGGCCCGTCACCCCACTGTGTGCCCGGCGGCCATCCACCCGGATTAGCAGCGGCCTTCAATGTAACTGCTTGCACGTTCGATCGCCAGGGGATCAATAAACGATCACGGCGCTGGCACGTGCACGTCCCCGGGGAACGCGCCGAGCACGTGGGGCACGGCCCCATCCACACAGCCGACCCTCGCGGCAGAATGTTGTCACCCAGAGAGGCCACTTGTTGCGGCAAATGCTATGGCTACGGCAGAGTAACTAGTATCCAAGTTTGGCGGCAGACAACGCAACCAGCAAGCTCGCATGTCCCCAGATGCGCATGTAGAGTTCTGCTTTGAGGCTTGTTACTGTCTCTGACCCTCCCTCTAACACCCCAACCTCCACTGCTCAAATATAGCTTGCTGTCACACGTCACATACAGGGTGTTACAAAAAGGTACGGTCAAACTTTCAGGAAACATTCCTCACACACAAATAAAGAAAAGATGTTATGTGGAAATGTGTCCCGGAACGCTTAATTTCCATGTTAGAGCTCATTTTATTTTCGTCAGTATGTACTGTACTTCCTCGATTCACCGCCAGTTGGTGCAATTGAAGGAAGGTAATGTTGACTTCGGTGCTTATATTGACATGCGACTCATTGCTCTGCAGTACTAGCATCAAGCACATCAGTACGTAGCACCAACAGGTTAGCGTTCATCACGAACGTGGTTTTGCAGTCAGTGCAATGTTTACAAATTCGGAGTTGGCAGATGCCCATTTGATGTATGGATTAGCACGGGGCAATAGCCGTGGCGCGGCACGTTTGTATCGAGACAGTCCCGACAGGAAGTTCGAAGCAATTGATCGGCGTCTTAGGGAGCGCGGAACATTCCAGCCTATGACTCGCGACTGGGAAAGACCTAGAACGACGAGGACACCTCCAATGGACGAGGCAATTTTTTCGTGCAGTTGACGATAACCCTAATGTCAGCGTCAGAGAAGTTGCTTCTGTACAAGGTAACGTTGACCACGTCACTGTATGGAGAGTGCTACAGGAGAACCAGTTGTTTCCGTACCATGTACAGCATGTGCAGGCACTATAAGCAGCTGATTGGCCTCCACGGGTACACTTCTGCGAACGGTTCATCCAACAATGTGTCAATCCTTATTTCAGTGCAAATGTTCTCTTTACGGATGAGGCTTCATTCCAACGTGATCAAATTGTAAATTTTCACAATCAACATGTGTGGGCTGACGAGAATCCGCACGCAATTGTGCAATCACGTCATCAACACAGATTTTCTGTGAACGTTTAGGCAGGCATTGTAGGTGATGTCTTGATTGGGCCCCATGTTCTTCCACCTACGCTCAATGGAGCACATTATCATGATTTCATACGGGATACTCTACCTGTGCTGCTAGTACGTGTGCCTTTACAAGTACGACACAACATGTGGTTCATGCACGATGGAGCTCCTGCACATTTCAGTCGAAGTGTTCGTACGCTTCTCAACAACAAATTCGGTGACCGATGGATTGGTAGAGGCGGACCAATTCCGTGGCCTCCACACTCCCCTGATCTCAACCCTCTTGACTTTCATTTATGGGGGCATTTGAAAGCTCTTGTCTACGCAACCCCGGTACCAAATGTAGAGACTCTTCGTGCTCGTATTGTGGACAGCTGTGATACAACACGCCATTCTCCAGGGCTGCATCAGCGCTTCAGGTATTCCACGCGACGGAGGGTGGATGCATGTATCCTCGCTAACGGAGGACATTTCGAACATTTCCTGTAACAAAGTGTTTGAAGTCACGCTGGTACGTTCTGATGCTGTGTGTTTCCATTCCATCATTAATGTGATTTGAAGAGAAGTAATAAAATGAGCTCTAACATGGAAAGTAAGCGTTTCCGGACACATGTACACATAACATATTTTCTTTCTTTGTGTGTGAGGAATGTTTCCTGAAAGTTTGGCGTACCTTTTTGTAACACCTTGTATAAAGAGCTGCAGAAGTGTACGAATTAATAATAAAAACAGTAATATATACACTGAGATTACAAAACTCATGGCATATGCCTGGAGTAGTCCAGCAGCTCGACGCGGCATGGACTCAACGAGTCGTTGAAAGTCTCTTGCAGAAATATCGAGCCATGCTCCCTCTATAGCCGCCCGTGATTGCGACAGCGTTGCTGGTGTAGGATTTTGTTCACCGACATCTGGATCATGTTCCATAAATGTGCGATGGGTGGCCATTTCATTCGCTCGAGCCATCCAGAATGTTTTTCAAATCAGTCACGAACAATTGTGGCCGGGTGACATGCCGCAGTGTCATTCACGAAAATTCCATCGTTGTTTTGCTAACATGATGTCCATGAATGGCTGCAAATGGTCTCCATTAGTGAACATAACCAGTCCTGTCAATGATCGGTTCAGGTGGACCAGAGGATCCAGTCGATTCCATGTAAACACTGCCCATAAAATTATGAAGCCACCTCACAGTGCCATGTTGTCAACTTGGTCCACGGCTTTTGTGGGGTCTGTGCCGTAATGGAACTCTACCATCAGCTCTTACCAAATGAAATCGGGGCTCACCTGACCAGGCCACGGTCTTTCAGAGGTCATGAGCTCAGGAGAGGCACTGGAGGCGATGTCATCTGTTAATAAAGCGCTCGCATCAGTCGTCTGTTGCCATAGCGCATTAACGCCAAATTTCGCCACACAGTCCTAACTGATACATTCGTCGTACAGCCCACATTGATTTCTGATGGTATTTCTCGCAGCGTTTCTTTTCTGTTAGCACTGACAACTCTATCCGAACGCTACTGTTCTCGCTCGTTAAGTGAAAGTCGTCAACCACTGTACTGTACATGGTGAGGATTAATGCCTGAAATTTGGTATTCTCAGCACACTCTCGACACTGCGGAATTCGGAATACTGAATTCCTTAACGATTTCGGAAATGACGTGTCCCATGCGTCTACCTCCAACTACCATTCCGTGTTCAAAGTCTGTTAATTCCCGTCGTGCGACCACAATCACGTCGGACACCTTTTCACATTAGTGACAATGCACTGCCCTTTTACACCTTATGCACATAATACTACCGTCATTCGTATGTGTGCATGTCGCTGTCCCATGACTTCTATCATCTCAGTGTAAATTCATATCGCGTGATCGGCTGCGAGTCCCTCAAGAGGAATGTTCAACAACTTGGCTGCTAATATTTTAGTTGGACGCCACGTTGGCGACCTGCGCGCCCTTTACCTACTCAGTAAAGCTACCAGAGGAAGGGGACCTACAGTGTTGCATGGAATCCCAACCACGTGTCGATTCTGACAAATCTTCGTAGATAAGTAGGAGATGAAGGCTGGCGTAATGGCAGATGGTGAAATTCCGGTGTCTCACCGGGATTCGATAACGCGACCCTATGGTTTTCAGGTTCGCGCTTTACCACTACAACACTAAGCCCGACACAATAACACGTATAAAATGTTTTAATATAATAGTAATAGCTTAATAGCTATGAAATGCATAAAAGATTTTAATATAATTGTAATAATTTGCATAAATCAGTGAATAACAAGTTGCTTTAGAATAACGTCGGAGAAATTGCTATTCAAAAAATACAGGGAGTGAACAAAATAAAATGAACATCTGACATATATACACAATATTTATATACTAATATGGAGATGGGCTACATTGACTTTGAGAACAGCTACATATCTTCGTGGATTATTCGTAGAGTGTATCGTTTCCGATGGAATCTTCTTCCATTCTTCCACCAAAACATCAGCCAATTCCTTCAAAGATTTTTGTTATTATTTATTTACCTCATTAACAGTGCAGAGTAATCCACCACCTTGAAATATAATGTGGGTCAGATGCTACTAAATCTAATACCAAAGACGCTTTATTGTTACAATCTTATGGGTATGCGGATGTTAATCCAAATTTAAATAATGTAAAGAACATAATACATAAAAGTATTTTCTAACCTCACAGAGAATTTCATGCTTTAATATTCTTAAAGTGATTCTATACAATTAGTTTCTGTCTGGTTGAGTAGAATGTAATTTATAATTGATCAAACATCAAACACAGTAACACAATAAATGTGTTGAGGGAAGCAGTATGCTACATTTGGATGTGTAGTGTAGTCTAAGCAGCTTGTTGGCTGATAATAGCCTATTTCTATCCAATTCACGCGACACGGCCTCGGTAGAACCTCTAGCTATTCTCATCTGAAATGATATGTGTTCATGTAGGTATGTTGTGTTTGTGTGTATTGATACATTAATTAGAGTGTTGCATGTTAAGACACTATATCACGGTCAGTAGTTGTTTGCCTAATTGTTGGTAGCTGTGGTATATTAAGTGTGATATCTCAAAAATTTTAGAAAAAGTAATGCACACTCGGCTTTATGACCATATTATCTCAAATAACATACTGTCAAAGTCACAGTTTGGATTTCTAAAGGGTTCTGATATTGAGAAAGCTATCAACACTTGCAGTGAAAATGTGCTTAAGTCATTCGACAAAAAATTGCAGGCAACTGGTATATTTTGTGATCTGTCAAAGGCATTTTACTGTGTAAATCACAATATCCTTTTAAATAAATTAGAATATTATAGTGTAACAAGAAATGCAGCAAAATCGTTCAAATCTTATATCTCTGGCAGGAAACAAAGGATGTTATTAGGAAAGAGACATGTATCAAGCTATCAGACATCGTCCAACTGGGAAATAATTACATGTGGGGTCCCACAAGGTTCCCTTTTGGAACCCTTACCTTTTCTTGTGTATATCAATGACCTTTCATCAGTAACATTACCCGATGCCAAGTTCGTTTTGTTTGCTGATGATACAAACATTGAAATAAATAGCAAATCAAGTATAGTCTTAGAAAGATCAGCTAATAAAATATTTGTGGACATTAATCACTGAATCCTAGCCAATACTTTGTCACTAAACGTTGAAGAAACATACTACATGAGGTTCAGAACTTGTAAGGGGTGTCCCACGAGTATATGTCTAACATACGATGACAAGCAGATAGAAGAAGTGGACAGTGTTAAATTCTTGAGATTACAGCTTGATAATAAATTCAACTGGGAGGAGCACACCACAGAACTGTTGAAGCGTCTTAACAAATCTCTATTTGCAATGCGAATTGTGTCAGACATAGGGGATATAAAAATGAAAAAGCTGGCATTCTATGCTTACTTTCATTCCATAATGTCATATGGGATTATTTTTTGGGGTAATTAATCAAGCCAAGCTAAAGGTTTCGGGGCACAAAATCGTGTAGTAAGAGGTCTATGTGGTGTGAACTCAAGAACATACTGCACGAGCCTGTTTAGGGAACTAGGGATACTAACTACTGCTTCACAATATATTTATTACTTAATGAAATTTGTCATTAAAAATATATCACTTTTTCAAACCAACAGCTCAATTCATGGAATCAATACTAGAAATAAGAATAATCTTCACAAGGATTTAAAGTCACTTAGTCTTGTACAAAAAGGTGTGCATTATTCACCAACACACATTTTCAATACCTTGCCAGCAGCCATAAAAAGCTTAACAACGAATTAAATTCAGTTTAAGAGAAGCCTAAAGGATTTATTGGTGGCCAACTCCTTGTACTCCATTGATAAATTTCTCATTAAAACCAACTGATATACATATATATTTCAGTGCAGTAATGCGTTCATTGTAAATTTGTGTGTGTGTGTGTGTGTGTGTGTGTGTGTGTGTGTGTGTGTGTAAGTACAATCTAACTTCTGCAGCATTTCAGTGCAGTAATGCGATCATTGTAAATAAATATTATAGTAGATGTATTACACGTTTATAATCTTAGAAATAAATAAATAAACTTTTTTATTTTAAATTCAGTGCATTAGTGTCTGTGAAATGACTCTTTCACGTAGTGCTAATTAAAAGGACGATCATTCCGCTTGGGACCTGTGGAATGGTACATTAGCTTATTTGTTTTAGTTGCAAATATTTGTCATGTATTGTTGTTTTTCTGACATGTTCTACTTCCTGGATGACATCCTCACTACGGATCAATCTAATCTAATCTTAGATACCGACACACCTGGTGTTATACAGATTATATACTGACTGAGCATTTGATACATGGATTTTAGTTTTACCCGAAGTATACACTTATGGTAGTAAATTTATTAGTAGAAATGGAATGTAATAGCGCTACTTGTGCGTAGGAATCCTTAAATATCTTAATATATTATATGCTTAGTTTTATACATGATTTATACAGAAAATACATTTGATTTATAAAATGCCCTGATTTTAGCTTTACTTAAAGAAGAGAATATACTTCTGTCTACACATTAAGAAGATGAATAATGCATTACTCCTTGTGTAAAGTACACTACAAACAATATGTAATGCGTCGTTGGGAAGGAGGAGCCTCGTAATGAAAGTTCTTGAGCCTTCTCCTCCCAAGCGCCATTACCTTATTACTATAATCTTAGTATATAGTGTAGTTGCTTGTGTCAGCGCTTTGTTTCTTTTATGATTCTCACTGCCTTTGTGTTGTCTATGGCTGTATTATGGCATGCAGTGTCATGTGTTACTGGTTTGGGTCCCTTATGTGTTGATCCCTTCTGAGTCCTGTTCACTTAGCTGGTTGGTTTCTTCCTCTGTTTCGGAATCTGTGGTCGTCCTTGTGCCCTTCCATATGGTTTTTTGATTGTGTTTTTTGTGCTTGTTTACGCCTCCTTCAGCGTGGCGTCATTTTGCAACAAGACGTTCTCTATTGAATGGTGTTCATATTGTTTTTGTCCAACCCCCGTTTAGACTTTGAAATGTATACGTCTGAAAATTAATTCAAGAACTATAAGAGCAACAAACTGTCGCAGCTTTGATATGCTATGCATGGCTGGGATGTTATGCATCAGGCCACAAACCCATCCACGCGAGCAGGTCCTGAAACTGAAAAGTACACTCCTGGAAATTGAAATAAGAACACCGTGAATTCATTGTCCCAGGAAGGGGAAACTTTATTGACACATTCCTGGGGTCAGATACATCACATGATCACACTGACAGAACCACAGGCACATAGACACAGGCAACAGAGCATGCACAATGTCGGCACTAGTACAGTGTATATCCACCTTTCGCAGCAATGCAGGCTGCTATTCTCCCATGGAGACGATCGTAGAGATGCTGGATGTAGTCCTGTGGAACGGCTTGCCATGCCATTTCCACCTGGCGCCTCAGTTGGACCAGCGTTCGTGCTGGACGTGCAGACCGCGTGAGACGACACTTCATCCAGTCCCAAACATGCTCAATGGGGGACAGATCCGGAGATCTTGCTGGCCAGGGTAGTTGACTTACACCTTCTACAGCACGTTGGGTGGCACGGGATACATGCGGATGTGCATTGTCCTGTTGGAACAGCAAGTTCCCTTGCCGGTCTAGGAATGGTAGAACGATGGGTTCGATGACGGTTTGGATGTACCGTGCACTATTCAGTGTCCCCTCGACGATCACCAGTGGTGTACGGCCAGTGTAGGAGATCGCTCCCCACACCATGATGCCGGGTGTCGGCCCTGTGTGCCTCGGTCGTATGCAGTCCTGATTGTGGCGCTCATCTGCACGGCGCCAAACACGCATACGACCATCATTGGCACCAAGGCAGAAGCGACTCTCATCGCTGAAGACGACACGTCTCCATTCGTCCCTCCATTCACGCCTGTCGCGACACCACTGGAGGCGGGCTGCACGATGTTGGGGCGTGAGCGGAAGACGGCCCAACGGTGTGCGGGACCGTAGCCCAGCTTCATGGAGACGGTTGCGAATGGTCCTCGCCGATACCCCAGGAGCAACAGTGTCCCTAATTTGCTGGGAAGTGGCGGTGCGGTCCCCTACGGCACTGCGTAGGATCCTACGGTCTTGGCGTGCATCCGTGCGTCGCTGCGGTCCGGTCCCAGGTCGACGGGTACGTGCACCTTCCGCCGACCACTGGCGACAACATCGATGTACTGTGGAGACCTCACGCCCCACGTGTTGAGCAATTCGGCGGTACGTCCACCCGGCCTCCTGCATGCCCACTATACGCCCTCGCTCAAAGTCCGTCAGCTGCACATACGGTTCACGTCCACGCTGTCGCGGCATGCTACCAGTGTTAAAGACTGCGATGGAGCTCCGTATGCCACGGCAAACTGGCTGACACTGACGGCGGCGGTGCACAAATGCTGCGCAGCTAGCGCCATTCGACGGCCAACACCGCGGTTCCTGGTGTGTCCGCTGTGCCGTGCGTGTGATCATTGTTTGTACAGCCCTCTCGCAGTGTCCGGAGCAAGTATGGTGGGTCTGACACACCGGTGTCAATGTGTTCTTTTTTCCATTTCCAGGAGTGTATATTGTGCTAAACGTAGCTTATAGTTTCTAGAATTCCTCGTCATTTTCGAGACTCTGTTTTCATGCTACTTTAGTTTCTGAAAGTTAGCCGAAAAAATTGAAAACTGATACATTTAAAGTAGTAACGCTTCTACTAACAAAAAATATTTTTGGTGGTCGGTAAGGAGCTCATGATGCCCATGATTCCCCCCCTGCCCTTAACTCCACTTGCCAACTATGTTTCAAGCCTGAGCGTGTCTTTTGTCCTCGCTTCAGTGTATATGACAACAGTGTCCTACTCCCAGTATTGCAAGGTGTGGTAGCAAACAACTGCGCATTTACGTGCAAGCCGTCAAGTTTCCTGGTTTTCACGCTTTGGTGCAGGTCCTAGTATATTCGTACAATACTTGGAAGTAATTTTTTCCTGTGAGATTGTTTGGCTGAGTTTTTCAGTGAACAATTGACATGAATTAAGTCAGCACTCTCCACTCAAACCTCATTCTGGGTCGCATGAAATTCCCAGTAGCGGCCAGTGAATCGAACGGAGCCTCAGTTCGCAGAACTGCTAGCCTTGTAAAGGAATGGCTAAGGGAATTTTGGCATTTTGAATTTATATTGTAAAGATCTTTGTAAGTATGAAGTGTAGGTGCAAACGAGTTAGCCATTAAGATTATTTAAAACTTTAATTTTAACGCTGATTATTTGGAAAGTATTGTATTTGATTTACAAATAAGTGTCTTACAGTCTCCTAAAAACCTGTTGGCTTGTAGTTATAATACATTATTTGTAAAATTCATTACAGAAGAATGGAAAAACTGGTAGAAGTCGACCACGGGAAAGATCGGTTTAGATTTCGGAGAAATGTAGGAACACGTTAAGTGATACTGACCCTATGACTTACTTTGGAGGATAGGTTAGGCAAAGGCGAACCTACATTTATAATATTTGTAGACTTAGAGAATGCTTTTAATAATGTAGGTTGGAATACTCTGAAATTTTGAAGGTAGCAGGGTTAAAATACAGGAATCGAAAGGCTATTAACAACTTGCACAGAAGCTATGTGCTAGTTATAAGAATGGAATGGCGTGAAATGGAAGCAGAGCTTGAGAAGGGAGTAAGACAGGGCTGTAGCCTATGCCGATATTATTCAAACTGTACATTGAGTAAGCAGTAAGAAAACGAAAGAAAAATTTGGAGTAGGAATTAAAGTTCAGGGAGAAGAAATAAAAAAAAATGAGATTGGTCAATGACATTGTAACTCTGTCAGAGAAGCAAATGAGTAGGAAGAGCAGTTAAACGGAGTAGACATCGTCCTGAAAGGAAGCTGTAAGATGACCATCAACAAAATCAAGACAAGGGTACTGGAATGTAGTCGAAATAAATTAGGTGATGCCGAGGGAAATAGATTAGAAAACGAGACACTTAAAGTAGATGAGTTTTTCCATTTGGGCAGCAAAATAAGTAATGGTGGCCGAAGTAGAGAACATACAAAATGTAAACTGGCAATGGCAAGGGTGCTAGGAAGTCTTCCCTGAAGGTATTTGCCTGAGGTGTAGTCCTGTATGGAAATGAAACGTGGATGATAAACAGTGTAGACCGGTCCCTTAGTATACGTCGGACCCGCGTGTCGCCACTGTCAGTGATTGCAGACCGAGCGCCACTACACGGCAGGTCTAGAGAGACGTTCTAGCACTCGCCCCAGTTGTACAGCCGACGTTCATAGCAATGGTTCACAGACAAATTACGTTCTCATTTGCCGAGACGATAGTTAGCATAGGCTTCAGTTACGTCATTTGCTACCACCTAGCAAGGCGCCATTACCAGTTAATATTGAAATTATAAAACATGTACCGTCAAGAGCGATGTACTCCAATTATGGATTAAAGTTAAGTATTACATCAACTACGTACTTTATTTGCTACTATTAATTCCCTTAACTGTTCCAGACCTCGCGCCAACCTGCGTGAGCTTAAGCGCGTGCCTTTCGGCTTCCTCTCATAGTGACTTGGCTGTCTTGCCAAGTCACAACAGGCTGTTTACACTTGCAACTAGTTTAGGTCTGCCAGATCGCCCCGGAAGGCGGGCGCCAACTATATTGCACACGGTGTGTATCTTACACCAGCAATTATGCAATTTGTACTCGTATTCACTTTGAGAAGGGTTTCTCTCACAATAAGTTTTAACTTGTGAATATTGTTAATCAGGTATTTAAGTTCAAAAAATGTTCAAATGTGTGTGAATTCCTAAGGGACCAAACTGCTGAGGTCACCTGCCCCTAGACGTACACACTACTTAAACTAACTTATGCGAAGAACAAAACACACACACACACACACACACACACACACACACACACACACACACATGCCCGAGGGAGGACTCGAATCTCCAACGGGAAGGGCCGGGTATTTAAGTGTTACCAACTTACGAGGTAGTCAACTGTATACTTCAGTTCCGACAATCAGAGAGCAGGTGAGTTTAGTTTCTGACCACCTCTGGAAGCGTATTATTACGTAACACAAGGCTGTGCGTTTTAATTAATTTGCTTTTTGATTGAGTTACCTTGTATTATACTACCTTCTATATTCTATTTTTTTAAAGCTGGTCATCTGATGACCGCTAATGATCCAGCTGAATGATGTAAAGCTGAAAAATGAAATGGAAAAAGGTTTTAATTCTTGCACGAGTGACTGCATTACAGCTAAAACAAGAATTCGCCAAACAGTTCACCAATGGTCTGCTCAGGAATGTGAATACGTTTAGCATTTAACATCCCTTTCTCGGCTAGGTCACTAAGAAGACACACTAGTTTGGGCTTCACCAAAACAGAAAAAGATAAAACGCCATGTTCTTGTTTAAGGGCCCATCACATCGATCATCCTAAATGATTTAGGGAAACAACAGACAACTTAAATCCGGTTGCCAAGAAGTGGACTGTGTCAATGTGGCTCACCTCCTTAGTGAGGTAAGCGCTCGTGAAATGTGTTATGACATAAGGTGGAATTTCCCGCTTGATGCGAGAAATAAGAGCTCTCCTTAACCTTGAGCGTCACCGTCGGGAGTGACGTACGATCGAACGACCTCACTAACCCTCAGCAAGAACGGTAATCTGCCGAATTCCATTCATCTCGAATAATTTGTGGAGTTGTTGCACCTCTAGGAACGAGTGAAGTAGGGATACGCAGTAGCTGCCATTTCTGCCTAGCTGTCTGTAGTCTTGCTGAAGCCGAATCGACTGAAGTGATTAATAAGGTCAAACAAAAGCAGCGAGATATGTGATGGTTCTGTCTGTTATTACAAATTTGTTCAGTAAACTGGAACAAATACGTCACTCAGCACGTGGAAGGCTGCCCCGAATATCAGATGGGTTTGTCTTCACAGGAAGTTAAACAAATTTATAGGATGTTTGTTTTAAATCAGAACTAATAAATATCTCAAAAATACGCATTGTATGGAAAACGTGAAATTTAAAATTTTGCCGGCGAATTAAATGTTTGAAGAGATTTCGGGATTGCAGCCAGTGAAAAACAGTTGTTCCAGATGGAAAGTTCAAAGGGGACAGCTGTCTGTGCTGCAACTGGCCAACCACTAAAAGCCCAACTCCTATACGGTGGTTGTGAAGGAGAACTTTTATTTTGAAACGGCTACCCTCCATTTCGGATTCTATGCCAAAAAAATATCTATGGTTTATCTGAAACAAATTTTTCTTTCGTGATAGATGGTGACGTAATTAGCGGGAGAGTTAAGGCATCCGGCCGGGGTGGCCAAGCGGTTAAAGGTGCTACAGTCTGGAACCGCGCGACCGCTACGGTCGCAGGTTCGAATCCTGCCTCGGGCATGGATGTGTGTGATGTCGGTTGGTTGGTTGTTTGGGGAAGGAGACCAGACAGCGTGGTCATCGGTCTCATCGATTTAGGGAAGGATGTGGAAGGAAGGCGGCCGTGCCCTTTCAGAGGAACCATCCCGGCATTTGCCTGGAGTGATTTAGGGAAATCACGGAAAACCTAAATCAGGATGGCCGGACGCGGGATTGAACCGTCGTCCTCCCGAATGCGAGTCCAGTGTCTAACCACTGCGCCACCTCGCTCGGTGTGTGATGTCCTTAGGTTAGTTAGGTTTAAGTAGTTCTAAGTTCTAGGGGACTGATGACCTTAGAAGTTACGTCCCATAGTGCTCAGAGCCATTTTTTTGAGTTAAGGCAGTTAGACAGAAGAACACACCAAATCCAGTCCCCCTGATGGTGACATTCGAGAACAATCAACGAAATCAAGCACGTGAAAGTATGGGGGCTCATGGAATCAACCCCGACAGGAAAAAAGAGGTACGTTACGTTAAATGTAGCTCAGGCATCTACACGCCTAAAACTAAAAGTTTCATTTTAAAATAAAATTTCCGGAACTAAAATAAATTTTTAGCACTAATATCACCTGTTTAGAACAATAAGATCACATTTTTACAGGAAACTAGCAATTTTCGTTTCCATATATGCGTAAGAACACTTTTAAAATTATGAAACACCCTCGTACAAAGAAATGTGCATTATGTGCAAATTCACAGTTATAGTTTCCAAATAAATTAAAAAAAAAAGACATGATCCTGGTCACTTTCTGCACTCAGGACACAACTGCTTCGCGTGTCTACGTCGCGATATTGTAAACGTCTCTACGCCAACGCCTTTCCATAGCTCTGTAGCCGGCTACTGTTTTCGCCTACAGCCGTTGGCGCTTAGCAGTTGAAATCTGTCAAAACCGCTGCCAGGTATCAGGGATTTCCTTGATTTAACTCGAGTGTACGAGTGTGTTGCTCGTAAGGAATAAATGTATTAAAACTTCACGCATGATACGGAAATTTTTCGCGCAACTGGTTGTTTGTGAAGTCATATGCCTTGAACTATGTGTCGTACAATGATGTATTTCTTACGTACATTGGAATATGTGGATATTGCCTGCGAAATTTATTGCGAATACAGTTAGTAGCACAGAAGTAATATATTTAAACGCAGTGCACGGAGCGGCAGCTTTACGCACCTCTGACTCTTTATGACGTCATATCTTCCGAACTGAGGCCCACGAGAAAGACAGGCCGCCGCGCTTACGTCACGAAGGTAGGCCTGAGGTCGGTCGCTCGCTCGCTAAACTCAGCAGAGAAAATGCGTTTGAGAACCTGTTAACTCGCAACTGGGTGTGTACATACTAACGAGAATTGCGTCTTGTAGTGAAATCTGGTATTATGAAGTCTTACTGATTACCAGTCGTACAACAAAATTGAATGTCAGTTCTCGATATAAATGGTATAACGGCTTGTTTGTAGTATTTAGTATCCTGCGTAACAGTGCTCATTTTAAAAAAAACATGTGGTGCCTTATGCAACTGATAATCATCTTTACATGATTTTAATTTTATTGTACCCCAGTACAGATATAACAAATTATTAATAGGCCTATGCACTTTCTATCATTGTAGTACTAATAACTGTAAGATTCCATAATATTGCATTGCAGTAGAAGATGCAATACTCGTTTGTACATACACACGCAGTTAACAGGTGTAGAAACGCAGCTTTTCTGCTGAGAGAGCGAGCGAGCTCGGCCTACGTTCGTGACGTTCGCGCCGCGGCCTGTCTTTCTCGTAGGCCTAGTTCTAAACTATGTTAGGTATTTAGTTCTTACCCTCATAGCAATTTTGTCTGACAGTGAAGGATATGGGTACCATTTTGAATGAAATCGCTACAGTGATTTAGAAGAAAACGTGACACACACACACAGACACACACACACACATCAGTTTTTGTAATATGTATAGATGTAAAGTGGAATCAAATGGGTCGGTTGTTAATTTTCTAAACAGAGAATATGAGTTTTGTGATTACGGTGACATCTACCACAAATCGAAAAACTGCTTTTCATAAAACCTAGGTATTTTGTGACGCAGAAACTGAATCCATACATATTATAAACTGGATGTGTGTGTGTGTGTGGGGGGGGGGGAGGGGGGGTTGGGGGGGGGGGGGGTAGCCTGTGTGTGTGTGCGTGTGTGTGTGTTCATATAACTTCTTAAGCCACTGGAACAATTTCATATAGGTCTACATTTACAAGGATAATTCGCAAATCAGTCTTAAGTGCCTTAGTATACCTATCCCTTAACGTAAAGCAACAATCGCTGTTGGGATAATAAACGCCCACCTAACATAGTTAAGTAGATATGACATCATAAACAATGAAATACGTAAAAAAAATTGCCGCATCATGCATGAGGTTTGAATTTATTACTCACAATAAATTTCGCAGACGGTGTACACATATGCCGCTAACTGCACCTACAATATATAGCATTGTACCACGCATAGTTCTGGAGATGTGGTGTGATAAACACTGAGATGCGTGAAAACCTACCACGTTGTTCATGACGTTAAAACTTATTACTTCTTTCCTACTAACTCTATTCGCAACACATTTTTCAGACAGTATCCACATATCCGTTGAATGTTCCTACAAAATTATATCATTGTATGACACATATCAGGAGATATGACGTCTTAAACACTGACACGCATGAAAATATGCTACTAAGTGGATGAAGTTTTAGTACATTTAGTCTTTACTACTAAGACACTCCTACAATCGAGTCAGTTTAAAGAAATCCCTGGCACCTGCCAATGCTTCCGAAAGCTTTCAACTTCGAAGCGCAAATGGCCATAGGCGAAACAGTACCCGTCTATAGAGCTATGAAGAGGCGTTGCCTTAGTGACGTTGACAACATCGCGTTGTGGATACACGAAGAGCTACGCCCAACGTCCATGCACTGTACGTATCTAACAGAAAATTACGAAAATGAATATCCCGGTAATTCCGAGTTCTCATCTTGTCTGCAATAAAAAGGGTTGGAGTTCCCAGATGGAAACAAAAGGTTGACCCTTCCCCTCCATGGTGTGTGTTCGGATAACATGGAGGCCATTTTTATCACAGACAAATATCTTCAAAATATTACAATTTCTTCGGGCACATTTTTGTCGTACGACGCTTATTCTTTGAAATATTCTACATCTACATCTACATCTACATTGATACTCCGCAAGCCACCCAACGGTGTGTGGCGGAGGGCACTTTACGTGCCACTGTCATTACCTCCCTTTCCTGTTCCAGTCGCGTATGGTTCGCGGGAAGAACGACTGTCTGAAAGCCTCCGTGCGCGCTCTAATCTCTCTAATTTTACATTCGTGATCTCCTCGGGAGGTATAAGTAGGGGGAAGCAATATATTCGATACCTCATCCAGAAACGCACCCTCTCGAAACCTGGCGAGCAAGCTACACCGCGATGCAGAGCGCCTCTCTTGCAGAGTCTGCCACTTGAGTTTATTAAACATCTCTGTAACGCTATCACGGTTACCAAATAACCCTGTGACGAAACGCGCCGCTCTTCTTTGGATCTTCTCTATCTCCTCCGTCAAACCGATCTGGTACGGATCCCACACTGATGAGCAATACTCAAGTATAGGTCGAACGAGTGTTTTGTAAGCCACCTCCTTTGTTGATGGACTACATTTTCTAAGCACTCTCCCAATGAATCTCAACCTGGTACCCGCCTTACCAACAATTAATTTTGTATGATCATTCCATTTCAAATCGTTCCGTACGCATACTCCCAGATATTTTACAGAAGTAACTGCTACCAGTGTTTGTTCCGCTATCATATAATCATACAATAAAGGATCCTTCTTTCTATGTATTCGCAATACATTACATTTGTCTATGTTAAGGGTCAGTTGCCACTCCCTGCACCAAGTGCCTATCCGCTGCAGATCTTCCTGTATTTCGCTACAATTTTCTAATGCAGCAACTTCTCTGTATACTACAGCATCATCCGCGAAAAGCCGCATGGAACTTCCGACACTATCTACTAAGTCATTTATATATATTGTGAAAAGCAATGGTCCCATAACACTCCCCTGTGGCACGCCAGAGGTTACTTTAACGTCTGTAGACGTCTCTCCATTGATAACAACATGCTGTGTTCTGTTTGCTAAAAACTCTTCAATCCAGCCACACAGCTGGTCTGATATTCCGTAGGCTCTTACTTTGTTTATCAGGCGACAGTGCGGAACTGTATCGAACGCCTTCCGGAAGTCAAGAAAAATAGCATCTACCTGGGAGCCTGTATCTAATATTTTCTGGGTCTCATGAACAAATAAGACGAGTTGGGTCTCACACGATCGCTGTTTCCGGAATCCATGTTGATTCCTACATAGTAGATTCTGGGTTTCCAGAAATGACATGATACGCGAGCAAAAAACATGTTCTAAAATTCTACAAGAGATCGACGTAAGAGATATAGGTCTATAGTTTTGCGCATCTGCTCGACGACCCTTCTTGAAGACTGGGACTATCTGTGCTCTTTTCCAATCATTTGGAACCCTCCGTTCCTCTAGAGACTTGCGGTACACGGCTGTTAGAAGGGGGGCAAGTTCTTTCGCGTACTCTGTGTAGAATCGAATTGGTATCCCGTCAGGTCCAGTGGACTTTCCTCTATTGAGTGATTCCAGTTGCTTTTCTATTCCTTGGACACTTATTTCGATGTCAGCCATTTTTTCGTTTGTGCGAGGATTTAGAGAAGGAACTGCAGTGCGGTCTTCCTCTGTGAAACAGCTTTGGAAAAAGGTGTTTAGTATTTCAGCTTTACGCGTGTCATCCTCTGTTTCAATGCCATCATTATCCCGGAGTGTCTGGATATGCTGTTTTGAGCCACTTACTGATTTAACATAAGACCAGAACTTCCTTGGATTTTCTGTCAAGTCGGTACATAGAATTTTACTTTCGAATTCAATGAACGCTTCACGCATAGCCCTCCTTACGCTAACTTTGACATCGTTTAGCTTCTGTTTGTCTGAGAGGTTTTGGCTGCGTTTAAACTTGGAGTGGAGCTCTCTTTGCTTTCGCAGTAGTTTCCTAACTTCGTTGTTGTACCACGGTGGGTTTTTCCCGTCCCTCACAGTTTTACTCGGCACGTACCTGTCTAAAACGCATTTTACGATTGCCTTGAACTTTTTCCATAAACACTCAACATTGTCAGTGTCGGAACCGAAATTTTCGTTTTGATCTGTTAGGTAGTCTGAAATCTGCCTTCTATTACTCTTGCTAAACAGATAAACCTTCCTCCCTTTTTTTATATTCCTATTAACTTCCATATTCAGGGATGCTGCAACGGCCTTATGATCACTGATTCCCTGTTCTGTACATACAGAGTCGAAAAGTTCGGGTCTGTTTGTTATCAGTAGGTCCAAGATGTTATCTCCACGAGTCGGTTCTCTGTTTAATTGCTCGAGGTAATTTTCGGATAGTGCACTCAGTATAATGTCACTCGATGCTCTGTCCCTACCACCCGTCCTAAACATCTGAGTGTCCCAGTCTATATCTGGTAAATTGAAATCTCCACCTAAGACTATAACATGCTGAGAAAATTTATGTGAAATGTATTCCAAATTTTCTCTCAGTTGCCTCTAATGCTGCTGAGTCGGGAGGTCGGTAAAAGGAGCCAATTATTAACCTAGTTCGGTTGTTTAGTGTAACCTCCACCCATAATAATTCACAGGAACTATCCACTATTCAGTTGTTCATAGTTAAAGCAAACAACCTGTATATGGTGCTCAAAATATAATCCATCCAATTTCACAATACTATACCTTCTACTTAACTGAGTACAGAAAAGTAGGCTAAATTTTAGCTTACGCAGCTAAACAAAAAAATTTGTTGCCTGCTCATGTTGCTGCCAGTTAGCGCACCTGGCGCGGTCGAACGTTACCCAATGTACGCAGAATCGAGGTGGCGATAGCCCAACAACTAAATGAGTTTTGTTCCTCCTCTTCAACAGGCCAATTTCAATTACAACTGTGCAGCCTGATTTTCGTCGGAAGTACGAAGCCGCACCTCCTCTTATACGGCACCAGAAGTTTGAAGAAACTTTTTGTTTACGTAACGAAAAATTTGGAAATTTGTGGTAACTTCCTATGGGACCAAACTGCTAAGGTCATCGGTCTCTAGGCTTACACACTACTTAATCTAACTTAAACTAACTTACGCTAAGGACAACACACACACCCATGACGGAGGGAGGACTCGAACCTCAGACGGTGGGAGCTGCGCGAACCTTGTCAAGACGCCTTTCGCAAGGGGAAATCCACAGGTCGATCCGTGTACTTCGTAAAACGCATTTGATGAATACAGGCAGATCGGTAGGACATCGAAGCTGCGTGAGGTCTATCGCGCCTTGCCACGGTTCGCGTGGCTCCCCCCGTCGGAGGTTCGAGTCCTCCCTCGGGCATGGGTGTGTGTGTTGTCCTTAGCGTAAGTTAGTTTAAGTTAGATTACAGTGCGTAAGCCTAGGGACCGATGACCTCAGCAGTTTGATCCCATAGGAAGTTACCACAAATTTCCAAATTTAGGAAACTGAAACACAGCGTCACTCGAAGTGTGCTCTGCAGAGCCCTGGGGCTCCACCAAAATAATAATCTAAAGAATAAAGCATATAAAGCCTATAAAGTCTTTTTGCACTTTGAGAAGAACAACTCTTATAAATATCATATCAATGTTGGTTCCATGAAAGTTATTTTTCCCTGAGTGCATAACAGCGGAAAATGTGGTGACAAGCAGCATAATACATGTACAACAACGCTATGATCAAAAACTAAAAACAAAAGAACTTAGCTTGTACGAGTAGCTATGTGGCGACTCGATACTCGTCACTACGCACGCAAACAGCGGCTGTGTTGAGCCACCTCTCTCTCTCTCTCTCTCTCTCTCTCTCTCTCTCTCTCTCTCTGTCTCTACACTACCCTCTCACCCTCTCTACACTAAGCTCTCTCTCTCTCTCATCCACAAATACCTTGAACCACCTTGTAGGATTTCACAGAGTACAGTTCATATTCCAGTTAGTGATTTCAATGAACAGTCCAATTTGCACGGCGAATCCGCGCACCGCTCTAAGACTGCAGTAATTAATTCGACTCATGTTTGTTGTTGACTACAGGTGTAAAGTTCCGTGTCTTGTAGCTATATTTTTATTTCCTTGTCATGTTGTAAAATTCAACTCTCAGTTATAAACGATAGACTGGAGCCCTGGCTTAAAGATGTTGCAACAAAAATCTTATATCGAAGGTTCAAATGTGATTCGTCCGGAAAATGCGGCATCGACTTCAAAGATTAGTGAAGAAGGCTATGAGATGAAAGAAGGTGACGACTTCAAGCTCCATGGTTTCAAGTAGTCAGATATCTAACGACTGACTAAAGATGAAAAAAATAAAGTATGACGAATCTTACATCAATCTCGGATTTTGTATTCTGACGGATTACCACTCTGCATGTTATGTAGAAAGTAACTTTCGCATAGTTCCATGGTACCTGACAAAATACACCCCGACTGCAAAACGAGACTGAATTTTTTATACGTAAGAGAGAATAATTACTAAGAACTCAGATACTATGAAGTATGCGATCCAAACTGTGAATGAAAAAGCCATCTAGGCATTGTACATGTTGCACATGATGTCGAAGAGCACGCTGTCACTGAGAATTTAACAAAACTATGTGTGGCGGACATAAAAAATGTACGCTCGACAAAAATTCTGCCAAGCAGCTTTCCACAGTGTTGCTTTCGAATGATACAGTTTCGCGTCCAATTAACGGTATTGAAGGTTCTATCAAACAAGATCTAGTTGGTCACCGTGAACACGATAAATTCTTTTTCCAAATGGATTAGTCGACTGATGTTATTGGGCTGATAGTTGTACGACTTCCACGTGAACGTTTACTCGAAGAAGACTTGCTTTTGTGTACATCACTGCCAACTGACACTACTGGAATTTTTTTTCATGTGATTAATGTTTTTTAAATAAGTCATCTCGATTGAAAAGATTGTATCTAGTACTTGTACTAATTGGGCCAAGGCTATGATTAAAAAAAGACCAGGAACATTAAAAAGTAAAGGAACAAAGTTGAGTTCCACCTGTTGTATCCAGTATATAAAAGCACTCATGGTAAAGGTGGTGTTGCCAAATCTAAAAATGACTGTTGATGAAGCAATGAAATTAATCCATTATGGTAAATCATGCCCTCTTCAGTGCAGACTGTTTTCAACATTTGTGAAGATTATGGGAAAATACATAGAAAGCTACTGGTCCACAGTGAGATTAGAGAATTATCTCGGAGAAAGACCTTAACAAGGTTATTCGAACTAAGAGTTGAATTACAAGTTTTTATAGCTGACATTTCTTTTAAATTAAATAGACCGTTTGAGCGATGTGACTCCGTTGTTCGGACTAGCTTTTTTGGGAGATATATTTGAAAAATTAGTGAATAAATACGTCTTCATAAAGAAAACAGACAAGTTTGCTATAGTACATAATAACAAAATAGCCGCCTTCAAAATAGACTTTTGGTTCTCTGTGTTGGTAACACAGATGTAGTAAGCTTTTCAGCACTGAAAATGTTTGTTGATGAGACATCAAAATTACCAACTCAAATGTTTGAAGAATGGTCCAGTGTCTCTTTGGCAGGCGTGCAACTTCTGGGACGCATTTTTCTAAAGAGCAAAGTACAGAACTGAAAATGAATTCATGGGTTCACAATCCTTTTGTACCGAATCTGTAGAAGCCAGAAAATATGTCGAACTAAATTTATGAAACCGTTTTAGGATTGACATAAGATTCAAGCATGAAATCTTGGTTCAAAACAATGTCACTCGACGATTTTTATTGCAGAGTTCGTGATTTATAACCGCAGCTTGCCACAACGGCTCTGGCTGTTCTTCTCCCGTTCCTGACAACTTGTGTGAAACGGGATTCCCAACATGCGCAGCTAAGAAGTCAAAGTACCGCAACAGACCGGATGCTGAACCTGACATGCGCCTTCAATTTTCTTCTAGCAAAGCTGACACAAAAAGTTGGTTAAAAATATAATTTTTTTTAAAGAACGACTTCATAGCTCCCATTCAGTATAAACTATTTTATGAGTTTACAGTGTAATAAATACATTGTTATTTTGTGTATTGTATTATTGTGTTTATTGGTGTAGAACGCGGTAGAGTATACTGTATCTATTTTTGTACGGTTTTCATTAAATGATTGTAACTGAAAAATGAGCACAAAACCAGATTTTGCGTATTTTAGGGCTTCGTAAAATATTTAAGAATAAGTGTCAAGTACGTCAAGGTGGTTTGTAAATATTTTGATTATTAGTTTCATTAAATCTGTGCTGTCATCATCGGATCTGAAATTTTAATACACATTGTAAGTCAAGATATCTACTACATGCATGGGCTAGAAAAGAAGGGAAGGAAGACTTGGTTTAAAGCCCCGTCGACATTGAGTTCATTAGAGACGGAGCACAAGCTCAAATTGTGTCAAGGATAGGGAATGAAACTGGCCGTACCCTTTGAAAGGAGCCGTCCCGGCATTTGCCTTGAGCGATTTACAGAAATCACGGAAAACCGGCAACTGGATGGGATGGCGCAGGTTTGAACTGTCGCCCTACCGAATGCGAGTCCAGTGTGCTAACCACTGCGCCACCTCGCTCGGTCCTACATGATATCATATGGACATTGCATACGTTACTGAAGCATTAGAATGTACCTTGTAACACATTAACAGAAGTTCATGATCTTTACAAATTACAAGTCACTTAGTTATATTGCGTTGTTTTACAATAAAAAGTAGCGAGGAACATCAGCATGTCAAACGTAAAATACCAAACATAACATCATGTTGTGCTGGTGTCCTAGCGCAGTCGTTCACTTCACTCCACAATGGCGACTGAACTAGTACGTTGATTGCACAGATAAGTTTGTGTACAATTGTTTACTCTCGAACAATATGTGCACAACACAAATTCTTTCTTCACTCCGATTTCATTCAAATTACTTTCGACTGATTCGCGTAACATTATAAATTTACGATAAATTATGTTTTGAAAATATTCAGTGGCATTTTAAAACTATAAATTTGCGATAGAAATGTAGTTCAAATCCTAATTTAACGAGATGAAATGAAGAAAGAATTGTATTGTGGCATATGTAGTTAGAGATATATGTGGGTACACAGCAATTGTCCAGTACCCAATGTAAACAAATGTGTACAGACGTACATATTTGTGCAAATATAGTACTAACTGTCACCGTTGTGGTATTAACTGAATGAGTGAGCTAGGACAACAATAACAACAAGACGTACGCTTCATATCGGTGGTATTTTATGTTTGACTTACTGATGTTCCTTGCTACATGATTTTGTAAAACGAACCAACATGACGAGACGACTTGCAAGTTTGCAAAGATCATGAACTTCTGTTAACGTGTTTCAGAGTACATTCTAATGCTTTAGTGATGTGTGTAGTGCTTAAATGAGATCATATGTGTAGTAGACAGCTTGAGTTCAAATGTTTGTTTATTAAACTTCGATATACGATGATGACAGCATACATCTTCAAAACCGATTGTCAGTATAAAGTTTTGCAAATGATCTTGGTGTACCTGGTATTTCAGAATAATATAACGACTCTGATCGCCCCTATCAGTTGACACAATATCAAAGATATGCTGCAAAATAGTACTTCAAAAACGTTCCGTCGCCAACCTCTGTTCTAACAGAAAAGCCTTCATATTACAAGGGGTGCTTAGAAAGCACTCTAATTTTCGTAAAATAACTTGCTGAAATTTCCCTTAAGCGAAGACAATCTATGGTGGTTGACTGTCTGAGGTTTCAGATGCGTAGGTTCGCTGTCACCGGCAGCCACTTTCAGTGTGTGTACGTGTGTGTGTTCGCGCTTTACCTGCGCGCCTGCACGCTTTCTTCGCACATTTGTCTCTTCCACTACGCCTGGCAGACCTCTAACAAAGCGCAGGGTGGGATGCAGAGCCTTCCACGGCGACAGCAGTGGTGCCGGGGACAAATTCGATTAGCGGGAGAGGAAGTAGGCAGAGGAAGTGGGGGAGGTGGGGAGGTAAGAACTTGCGCAAACCCTCGGCTGCAGGCGACGCTCGACAGCCTCCACCACCTCGTACCCTCCCATGTCGATTCACGGCGCAAGAAAGGCGAGATAACAGTACCACCTCGTGCTAATATGTCTTTTCTGCTTCTTGCTTTTTCCTTTGTCTTCTTTTCTGTCCATTTCCTTTCTGTGGAGTTCATTTGGTTTCCTATTTCACAGGTCTTTTACCTTCAAATAACAATTCAATCTCTGCATTGAGAAGTCACTAAAGGAAACCGAGGATAAATTTGATGAACCGCACAATAAGCGAGCCTGTGTGAGCGCAACTTATGAAAAGAGGTTCT
This sequence comes from Schistocerca americana, assembly GCF_021461395.2. Lineage (NCBI taxonomy): Eukaryota > Metazoa > Arthropoda > Insecta > Orthoptera > Acrididae > Schistocerca > Schistocerca americana. The sequence goes on from NC_060122.1 coordinate 534,802,841, forward strand.
AGAAAAAAGAGAATTGTGTAAGCCTCCCTTACGTCTGTCAGACGTGTCGGGTGTCTATTTGTGCTAGACTTCCCGTATAAGAGAGTTTTCTGTTGGAAATCTGCAAGTCCGTTACGTTTCATACAAAGCGTATCTACCGGGTGATCAAAAAGTCAGTATAAATTTGAAAACTGAATAAATCACGGAATAATGTAGATAGAGAGGTACAAATTGACACACATGCTTGGAATGACATGAGGTTTTATTAGAACAAAAAAAATTACAAAAGTTCAAAAAATGGCCGACAGATGGCGCTTCATCTGATCAGAATAGCAATAATTAGCATAACAAAGTAAGATAAAGCAAAGATGATGTTCTTTACAGGAAATGCTCAATATGTCCACCATCATTCCTCAACAATAGCTGTAGTCGAGGAATAATGCTGTGAACAGCACTGTAAAGCATGTCCGGAGTTATGGTGAGGCATTGGCGTCGGATGTTGTCTTTCAGCACCCCTAGAGATGTCGGTCGATCACGATACACTTGCGACATCAGGTAACCCCAAAGCCAATAATCGCACGGACTGAGGTCTGGGGACCTGGAAGGCCACGCATGATGAAACTGGCGGCTGAGCACACGATCATCACCAAACGATAGGATCGTAACGCTGAACTAGCACATTCCCCAATCTGATAATACAACTTCACTAAAAGCTGGGTAACGTCAACATGCTGACGCATCTGATTCTCTCTCTCATTACAGCTCCTTTTATACACAATTGTCATGCGCAGACTGTGACTCTTGCTGTCCAGCGCCATCTGTCGGCCATTTTGTGAACTTTGTTTTCTTTTTTTTTTTCTAATAAAACCCCATGTCATTCCAAGCATGTGTTACTGGCTCGTGCTGATCATGATGCTGCAAGTTATGAAGACGTACCAAGAGTCTGGCAAGGAATAGACTAATCGCTTTCAAATGACGCCACAAATCACCTTAGGGATGCTACACGTTTATTGCTGGGTGTTCTCGAGACTTTACTCCAGACATACGAGTAGTTGCATCATTTGCCCAATACAACACATAATCTGTACATTAAGATCGTACAATCATTAAGACATAATCGCGACAGATTCTGTCCACCACATCGCGTCGTATTTTAATATTTAACTGTTCTTTAGAAGTCTTTGAGTCGAGCGGGGGCGTCCGATGCTGATGGACGCATCCCGAACGCGGTCATGTGTCCATCAGCATCGGACGCCTCCGCTCGACTCACTGTGGCTACGCAACCGAATTCTTGGGCCACTAGCTGTAAAAAATCCTTTGGGCCAGTCAGGGTCTGGGATTCGCTTCGGCTCCATATATGGTAGGGCTCCTCTCAGCCAATGAAACCACATCACCTAGCTGTCACACGTACACTGCCACGTCACAGAAAATTGCGTCAGCCTCTATACAGTAACCCAGGTTGTGTACCACTGCGCAACATTACGGAGTCTTGTGCATAGAATATTTCATATTGCGTATGTCATATGGCATATAGGTGTTAGAATGAGTAAGTGTATTGATTGACTTTTCTCCTTCTTTATGATTTTTTAGATTTTATATTTTGTTGTTAAACATTTTACCACATTTTTGGGTGAGACATGTAATTAAATGTGGGGTACATGTAGGGCCTGGGGAATATTTTTCCTTGTTTCTACCTGATTAAACAAAAATTAATTTTTACTGACATGGATTTTTAACTGTAAATGTATGCCTAGACCACAAATTTTGGGTGTTTGTGTCTGCAATCTTCCTAAGGAGAGCTAGTGGTTAGTCGAAATTAGTATCGATCGTGGAGAGTTTGAGTCTCGTGTATGTGACAGGAACAATTGAGACTGTTCATGGTTTTTAGGTATGGTGCGATCTTGCTAAAACGTGAAAACTTCCATCTGTACTGGACTAATGAAGATACTAGAACAGTGACTAACGATAAACAGTCGGCGACTTGTGATGTTAAATTAACAACGAAACACCATTTCGCGAGCGCTGTACAACCAACTGCTTACTTGCAGCTGATACATTGAGTAAGGGACGTTAATGACAAGAGCTGGAGTACTGAGTCGCCTTCAGATGACTGAGTCTAGAGTAGAGGCTGGCCTTAAGACCATTTATCTAGGAAGTTTCAGTCAATCATGTAGCATTGAATTTCGTGGCCTAACAGTCGTCGGGCGTGTGGGTCGCCAACGTAAACCACATGCAGCAAGGAGAATTTCGGCAGTTCCTTGTGGATGTATGACTCCATATGTGTTGTATCTACGATATACTTCTGAAACTAGGAGTCACGCTAGAGCGATCAACTGCACGTGCTACTGACCTGATAGTCAAACAGCCAGCGGTGGAACAGTTGTCCATAACAGGATATCGAACGCCACAAACAGTCTGGGCATTACTGCCTTACAGGTATGTTATTCATTCCTTGGAGGTGACTTCAATGGGCCCCCGTCAATAGTAGTCGGTTGCTACGTGTCAGTAAGAGTAGGATGCGGAGGTGCTGAGAACACAGCAATCGACAACCCAACACTGGCGAGGACAACCTGATGTACTCGATTTCTGGATCATCGAGTCGCTGCCCTTGCACATCATTTCAGAAGTCCAAAATGTATTTGCTCAGATCTCGTTCCCGTGGTCTTCTAAATGGATGCAGATACCTCCTTGACACAGAGACGTGACATTATCATTAAGAGCGGACTGGGACAACTATTTATCTCAATTCTTACACGATGTCAACTCTCTCCCGAACCCAGAAGATGTTGGCACAGATCCAGCATTACACCTTGCTACGTCGATCTTGCTGATCGCCGGTAGAGGCGCCACTCCCTTTGAAAATGATTTACCATGCCAGCACATCCGTCATCGACCTGAGCAGCCGTTGTTGACCATATCAGAGATGTACAGAGTCCGACGTGAGGGGCAGCTCACGCCCAACCATACCACCAACAAGCTGTTCAACAGAGTGCATCGTAACATTGCCAGAGAAACTGAAGACAGATAGGGTCGACGCAGTACGCATCACTCATGATACAGCATGTCAGGTAACACGGCATTTCCTGAGGTGCACAGGTCATGTGCATCCGCTACCTGGGCGGAACACAGTCATCAACGACCTGTACGACTGTGCCGAGGCTCTTTCGGATGTATATGCGGAGAACTTCAACACACTGCTCTGTCAACGAATGTCTTCATCAATACTTAGAGGCCAGAGACTATGAAGACTGCATAAATCTAGCTCAGCAAATGAGGCCTGGTGCCAGCTTCTTCAGCTCAACCACGGAAGTCAGGAGGAGCAGACTTAGTCTCTAATTCCATACTGAAGCAGATATCGCGGTCAGTCGCTCATTACCTTGCGATACTCTTTAGTAACATCTTTTAATAATGTGAACACGTGGCAGCCTGGAAGCATGCGAAGATTGTAGTTAGCCCTAAGCCAGAGTAAGATTTGCAATCTCCACAAAGCTATAGACTCATCTTACTTCCAGCACCGTCGAAAGTGAATGACTTCACTTGCAGCGTTTACTGCAGCACATTGAACCAGAAGATTTCATCCCGGACAATAAGTTCGTATTTAAAGTCAGTCGGCTGAAACAGTATCCCTGACGTTTCATGCGGCTTGGGCACATTGTATGGTGGGGACACTCTAGCGCCAATTCGAACAGTGGACCCTGTAAATGTTACTATCTTGATGGTCTCATGTTGCCATCCCTATAATGCACTGAAACCGTTCTGATAACAGGAGGAGCACCCGTGTTATACCAGAGGATTTCAACCAACGTCACCAAACAGAATGACTTTTACTCATAAAACACAGGCTAAACTTGCCGCAAAATTCAGTGGCTGTGTCGCATACAGACCGAAATCTGGATGATTTAAAACGACTATTAACAAAGCAACATCAAATGGTTCAAATGGCTCTGAGCACTATGGGACTCAACATCTGAGGTCATCAGTCCCCTAGAACTTAGAACTACTTAAACCTAACTAACCTAAAGACATCACACACATCCATGCCCGGGGCAGGATTCGAACCTGCGACCGTAGCGGTTGCGCGGTTCCAGACTGAAGCGCCTAGAACCGCTCGGCCACTCCGACCGGCCCAAAGCAACATCAAGCTGTGTTCTAGCATCGTTCAGTAACACTTCAGAACGCAGTTTTCTCCGCATCCTTTAGGAAAGTGGGGCGAGCCTTACATAAATAGTGAGAAATTTGACCGCAAGTAAATCAAGGACAGCCTTACTATACCGAAATGTTACGATATCTCACCCAGGATCATCCAAGTTGTCGGTTTCAGTTTACGGAATTTATAACTTACTGTTTTCGGTTGCAGATAATTTCTATGTGAACAGAAAGGCAAATAAACAGAATCAACTGTAGTATAGCCCGATTGATGAAAGACGGAGGTCTGCGCAAGTCGAGCCATGGCCGGAGACTACAGTGTTCCCGGTCCCAAGTGACAGTTTCGGTGCGCACATACACATACTGCAAGTTATGCATCTCGTTTGCTTGTGTAGAATTTGTCCCTTATCACCATCATCAGCCGTGACAACTCGCAACAAATGGAATAAAAATTCAGTAAGGAACTCAATACGATCACGTTTAATGCTCTTTCTGGCTATAACGTTCACAGCAGAACGTTCAGAAAACTACTGAATGCTCATTGGCTGTCGGAGAATGCGTGACGTAGGTGCGCAGAACGAGCTTAAGCTTTATCGCCATTATTCGTGATTCCAGCTAAGGTCGAATGTCAACTAACACAACAACTGATGCATCGGAAATGATGGTTTTTTGTGGAACATGGGGTTCTCCTATCGTTGGCCATTATTCGAAGAAGGGATACTGTACTAAGGGGTACTGCCGTCAGTCCTGTATGAACAACGGACATTTCCAAGTTTCCTTCCACCCGATGGTGCCCATATCATTACAGGCTAGCTACCTGAGCATACAAGGATATGTAGTTTCGCCAGGAACAGAGAGGGCGTACAGATCAGATGGAGGGGTCAGCACGTTCCACGGATTAGTCCTTTAGATTTCTTTCTGTATAGTCACGGGAGGGCAGTCGTGCATGCCAAACAGATCGGCAGTATTGTACACACTTGAAAAGTGAATTATTGATTCTTGCGCTAAAATTTCGGTGACTGTGTCAGTTAATTCATCAAGGAAAGGGTGAAGCGGAAAATAACCAACATACGACGTGCTGGCCACTACAGCAAAGATATCCTTTGGCCTTTGTTATCGGCAGTATTTGTCTTGTTCTGTACAAAGTGCGATGTAACACGAGTATGTATATGCACAAATGAGACACCATTGTTTATCTCATTTAAGGGGAGTCGTACCGCCCTATCTCGACAATGTTAAATTGCATATATAAATGTCCCGCTTTCTCAGGAACTGTTGAGTATATGAATGTGGTATTTTTATCACATGTTCTCCCATGTTTTGTGACTGTATTGCTCTACAATCACTTTAAAATAACAACTGGAAAAAATTATGATTTTTTTCTCTAAACATATAATTTTTTAGTGTAAATTTTAATTTCTTGAATTTTAACTATTACAGTACTGTAGTATCTGTTTCCTTTGTTTCGTATTTTTTTGAACACTCCTTTTGGTTTAGTCATGACGAAAACTATCACAGAAAACACAGAAACTAAAACGCAGATAGTGGAAACTGTTGTTGTCAAACACAAACGAATGTACAGTTCAAAGAGTTAACTGTGAAGTACCGCCAGTGTAGGCAAATTATGAAACGGACAGTTCTCTACAAAACAAAAGAAACCACAGCCTTCTAGACACTATAGTTCCAGAGAAAAATGCCAATATGCGAAATGATGGAAAATAAAATTCTCGGAAATGTCATTGCATGATTATTTTCAAATATTTATTTAAAATAGTAAATAATCAATATTTCAATAAAACCAACAACAAATTAAGCATAAACATCCATATTTTCATAATTTGAATAAAAATAAAATTGTCAAATTTTGTCGTTTTGGGCGGTACGACTCCCCTTAATTCTCTATCTGTTTGAAATGCCACATGACCACTCTTCCAATAAAAAGATGGAGAGTTTGTATTCAAGATGGTGGTTTCGAAAATGGGCGCCATGTTAGTAACCGAGCCGTCCAGTTTGCTTTTACAATATTCTTTTGTGACGCGTTGCCACCCTTTCTAACTTCTTGGATAATTCGATTGTTTTCTTAACATTTTTCCGTCGGGGTGTTTCTTGTGCACCGAGATGGAGGCTATTCGGGCCGTGCACAATGCCGCGTTTCCTTCTCTTCGAAAAACACCTCCAAGAATTGTACGGTGGCCCCCTGCGGGGTGCCGCGAGTGACGCGGAGTGTTGACGACTGGCGCCGGGGCAGTCGGCTGTAGTGTGTCTATTTAACCGACAGGAAGAAGATGCTGTGATATGAAAATGATTAGCTTTTCAGAGCATTCACACAAGGTTGGCGCCCGTGGCGACACATAAAACGCGCTGACATGAGGAAAGTTTCCAACCGATTTCTCATACACAAACAGCAGTTGACTAGCGTCGCCTGGTGAAACGTTGTTGTGATGCCTCGTGTAAGGAGGAGAAATGCGTACCATCACGTTTCCGACTTTGATTAAGGTCGGATTGTAGCCTATCGTGATTGCGGTTTATCGTATCGCGACATTGCTGCTCGCGTTGGTCGAGATCCAATGACTGTTAGCAGAATATGGAATCGGTGGGTTCAGGAGTGTAATACGGAACGCTGTGCTGGATCCCAACGGCCTCATATCACTAGCAGTCGAGATGACAGGCATCTTATCCGTATGGCTGTAACGCATCGTGCAACCACGTCTCGATCCCTGAGTCAACAGATGGGGACGTTTGCAAGACAACAACCATCTGCACGAACAGTTCGACGAAGTTAGCAGCAGCATGGACTAGCAGCTCGGAGACCATGGCTGCGGTTACCCTCGACGCTGCATCACAGACAGGAGCGCCTCCGATGATGTACTCAACGACGAACCTCGGTGCAAGAATGGCAAAACGTCATTTTTCGGATGATCCAGGTTCTGTCTACAGCATCATGATGGTCGCATCCGTGTTTGGCGACATCGCAGTGAATGCACATTGGAAGCGTGTATTCGGCATCGCCATATTGGCGTATCACCCGGCGTGATGGTATGGGGTCCCATTGGTTACACGTCTCGGTCACCTCTTGTTTGCATTGACGGAGCTTTCAAGAGAGTATGTTATATTTTAGATGTGTTAGACCCGCGGCTCTACCCTTCATTCGATCCCTGCGAAACCCTACATTTCAGCAGGATAATGCACGACTGCATGTTGCAGGTCCTTTACGGGCCTTTGTGGATACAGAAAATGTTCAACTGTTGCCCTGGGCAGCACATTCTCCAGATCTCTCACCAATTGAAAACGTCTGGTCTATGTTGGCCGAGCAACTGGCTCGTCACAATACGCCAGTCACTACTCTTGACGAACTGTGGTATCGTGTTGAAGCTGCATGGGCAGCTGTACCTGTACACGCCATCCGAGTTCTGTTGGACTCAATGCCCAGGCGTATCAAGGCAGTTATTACGGCCAGAGGTGATTGTTCTAGGATCAATGCACCCAAACTGCGTGAAAATGTAATCACACGTCAGTTCTAGTATTATATATTTGTCCAATGAATACCCGTTATTATCTGAATTTCTTTTTGGTATAGCAATTTTAATCGCCAGTAGTATACTTGTGTAGTGGCGTCGTCCCGCTCGTGACTGTGACATAAACGCGTGTCTCGAAGGGCCCCATTAGCATCCTGAAGAGCAGATCAGCAGACTTTGTGCTACGTTGAAATGCTGTGGAGGTGGCTCTTGTGGAGCCTACAATGAATGGGTGGCATTGTGGTAGAATATTGTGGGAGTTTGTCAGTTACTCTTCCTGTGGCATCCGGTCGCCACTGTGTTAATTTTAGCTTGTCTAGAGAGCTAAGGTATATGCTGGTTGTTTGTTTCTATCGAGTCCTCCAGAAAGCGGTGAGAACTTTTGCACAAATTATACTGTTCCGGCGCCCTGGTTAGATCTGAAAGCCGAGTTATGTTTATTCGAATGTCAACCTATGAACAATGGTGTGAGCTTAAGTTGTTAGAGTTTTGTTGACATTAAAATTAATAGCTAGTGCACGTAACAAGTGTGTAAGCGCCATTCCTTACGTTTTAGTAATGCTGGTTCCTTGTGGTAACGAATCCATGTTTCAGGTATTCGACCCAAATGCTCTTCTTTGCCAACGCTTTCTAAAGGTCACCTTGATGACTGATGTTTCGTTAAAATCTCTGGAAGCAGCCTTTTGACGGTGGGGCTTGTAACTGTTTGTTATAATTTGGGGCCAGGCTCTTATGTAATTTGGGTTTTAATTTGACGTGTTTTAAACTAGTCGATGTTTTAATTCGTCGCCCTGTAAGCTAGTCAGTGTCAACTATTACTTGGTGTTAGTTAAAGAAAATCACTTTTTTATTCTTTTAATTAAGCTGTCACTACATTTTTCTTGGAACTACCATTGCTTATAATGAGATGTATCAGCTCATATAGGTAGATACTGTCTGAAAAGGCTGTATTCCTGAGATTTACGTTATCGGGTATTTGTGTATTCAAGATTTAAATTTTAGTGTTCACTACCTCAAGTTACGTATTTATTGTTGTTCTTTTTAAAAATCTTTTCACTGCAGTGCACTTTGCTATAATCTTTTATAAGTTTTAGTAATTTATATGATAACTGTAAGTTCGTTCTTATGGAACTGGATTCGGTCAAAATATGCGAAGGCACAGGCTTTAGCTTGTATGGTTGTTACATTAGCTCTTTCAATTTTAAGACCTCCGTTTCGGTGTGTAAATCTCGTAATTTGAAATTTATTTCTTGTCCGTTGCTAACAAACTGTTAAGCTTTTATTCTTGTAGCATTGTGTCATTGGAAACTGCAATATGAAGTAAAGGTATGTGACGTTCAAAGGAAAAGTAAATCTTGAGCTTTAATATTAAAATCCAGTATTTGTGTGATAAATTATTTTTTGGTAAAATGTGTAAAATAATTTCGGCCCAGCATCTTACCACTTTCTCTCCTGTCCTACCACTACAGTAATATAGCGTCGCAGGTCTTCCACCTCGTCCATTCCCTGATTTTTAACGAAATACAGTACTAAGCAGGCTACTAAACAAGAAATGGAATAATCTGTGGACTGTGATCTAATTTTTTCATCAAGATTACAAACGTAAATTTCATGTCGATATGGCTTTTCACGTTACGGCTTCTTTACCATTTCGTACTCTTCCACAGTCGAAAATTTCCGTAGCTATTCTTGTAGAACTCTGTATAACGCCCAATAAGAGTGAGTGCAGAGCCTTGTCAAAACGTCGAACTAGCGGTTACGATATTGACATTGTGGTCCACAGTCTAAAAACATTTGCACAAACAATATTTCCACCTTTCTTTTGTCTGATTTATCCACAGTAATAATTTAGAGCACTGTGAATGGCACTCTGACTTGGAGCCAGAGAACGTGAAAACGTCCGTTGTCTCTGGAGGCTGTTGATATTTTTAGAGCGCCGACGAGAGCTCTTCGCTTTCCCTCCTGAATCAGAGCGCTGACAGGTGCGCCCCGGGGGCGGATTTTTCATTAATTTGACTGCTGTGCTCAGCTCAGGTCAGCTCAGCTCTGCCTGTCGGACTTCCTCAGCCACCCCTGCCTTCCCTGTCGCTCGCTTTTCAGACTAATTCATTTTATTACGCTCAGCTGTGAAGGAGGTCACTTCAGATCGGTAGAACGGTCTGGTTGGTACACAATTACAGAGATTTTAAACCCAGGCGCTTGTCTTTCAGCTCTTTTAGCTTCAGAATTACAAACAATTTTCCTGTTTCATTTCTGTAATGAAAATACTGCTTAGATTTTTTTAGATGGCCTTAATTGCTGTTTATGAGCATATTTTTACGACAGTCAGTATTGACGCCGTGAGAGATGAAGTGTATAATAGTCTACAGACATCTAAGTTGGAAATCTTCACTACGCTTCTGTGACCACTGACGAATATGGAGCTTTCGTCATGAAAATCTTTTACTCTTAAGTTTATAACTGAATCACTTTGCATCACTGATAACTGTTTTCCACATTTTTTAAAAAGTCTTTTCTCTTTGCCTTTCTTTGTGATAAACATCTTTGAGCTTCAGTAGTATGATACGAATTAAACAAATGGTAGTCACTGTTCTGAGGGCCAATGGTAAAAAGAAGAAAGTTAGGATGAATATTTTTATACCTTTTATTACATTGTAGCCTTTACCTATAATTTAATACTTTCCAGTCGATTCTTTTTCACCCTGTACTGCCACTGACCTCGTAATATTTGCACTGAAAATAGCCTTTATTCCATACAACGAAAGTGTGCCGCGTCTAACTATAAACTAAACGATAAAACCAATTCCGCATACATCATAACACTGAACATGTCATGTTTTATCTTTCATTTCATGTATTTTGTCACTTAGGGCCTATATTTCTTTAAGGCGAGGAGCTTTTCAAAGCATTGACCCAGGTGGCGTCCCGGTTTTCTGAGACGTATTGCAGTAATAAACAGTTTCCCTTTTATCGCCTTTTATCCTCCTGTTACTGCGAACAGCACAATCCTTAATGTTACTCTTTTAATGGGGTTAAATGAACTGTTGCTGCGTTGATAAATGCTCCTCTGAGCTGCGGTGTGTTTGAAATGTTTTCGTTGGCCATCCAAAAGAGAACAGCGTAATTTCAGCCTTGTGTGCTCGATTCTGACCCCCATCACAGAGACGTCAAAAAGTGAAATGTGTGTAAGGGTGGGGTAGGTCGTGTGACGTCCTTCCCATCGTGTGACACGTCCACTTTGCGGTTGGGGCAAAAGACTGTGAAATTTGGCATCAATGGGACATCATTAGCCCACCTTGGAGCTCACATGAACTTCTGAGCTGTGGCCGGTTTTTCTTATTTTTTTCTTTTTTGCATGTTCGACATGTTGCTGATTCAAATGGCTCTGAGCATTATGGGACTTAACTTCTGAGATCATCAGTCCCCTAGAACTTAGAACTACTTAAACCTAACTAACCTAAGGACATCACACACATCTATGCCCGAGGCAGGATTCGAACCTGCGACCGTAGCGGTCGTGCGGTTCCAGACTGTAGCGCCTAGAACCGCTCGCCCACCTCTGCCGGCGACGACGCGTTGCTGTCTGAAACGTTGTCGAGCCAAAATGTGACGTCCCAGGCCCCCAAGCTTTTGCACCACTGCAGAGGAAAGCACCTTTCAGCCAAGTTTCATACTTACACGTGCAATGGGAGGCAGCTATGGGGTTTCGAAAAAGTGACATTTTAATTTTGTTACGCAGCGTACATATTAATTCGACTTGTTTATTTTCAAGGAGTTTTATTTTGCTGTTAACTTTTAACAGTAATAAATGCAATATTTGCGATTATTCCCACGACAGCGGTCAGACAGAAGCCTCTAATGAATTTATAGACTGTATCATGTTACCAGTTAGACTTCTGAGTACTTCGGCACTTTTCTACCAGTCACATTTCTGTTGTTTTGATGTATGTGCTGTGGGTTTCACAAGCACGTGTGACATCTATTTCTACCATCAGAAACATTACATTCTCTTCCGAGCACTCCAACGGTTACACAACTCATGCCAGCCGGTGTGGGCGAGCGGTTCTAGGCGCCTCAGTTTGGAACAGCGCGGTCTCTACGGTCGTAGGTTCGAATCCTGCCTCAGGCATGGATGTGTGTGATGTCCTTAGGGTAGTTAAGTTTAAGTAGCTCTAACTTCTAGGGGACTGATGACCTCAGATGTTAAGTCCCATAGTGCCCAGAGCCATTTGAACCAAAACGCATGTCAACAACGTAGGTTCACTTGCAAAACAGCCAACGAAACCTCTCTGTGCTGCCACAGCCAAAGCGGAGAAGAGGCGAACTTCCTTTGACGGTTTCCTGAAATACCGGCAACCAACGGAACACGGTCGAACACCAGTGAATGCGAATCGAACGCGACGGAATGTTGTCGGCTACCGTTTATACCATAGAGAATTCTCGTTCGCTAGTGTTCAAATGGTTCAAATGGCTCTGAGCACTATGGGACTCAACTGCTGAGGTCATTAGTCCCCTAGAACTTAGAACTAGTTAAACCCAACTAACCTAAGGACATCACAAACATCCATGCCCGAGGCAGGATTCGAACCTGCGACCGTAGCGGTCTTGCGGTTCGAGACTGCAGCGCCTGTAGCCGCACGGCCACTTCGACCGGCCACTAGTGTTCGCTCCGACGTAAACGAGGCTCAAGTCCCATTACTTGTGTCTCTCTTGAGGAATACAGGTGTCTAATCAAAAGTGAGTTTCGTTGTTTGGCCGTCGTCTTGTCGTATCTGCTACAGGAGAAGGGTCTCATTGTGAATGTGCTCCTTTGTGGCCAGATTTCCTGTTATGTTCTGCACTTCACGACGTCCTATCTTCATATCTTCAGCCAACACACTGGAGCAATTTTTCTTGGATAGAGGACGGTTGAAGACATACCGAGTGACTGCAACGCCTCAACAGTACAAAAAGCTCCCTTCAACTGAGTAAGTGCTCTGCGTTGCATCCTGTTCACTGCCCATGCTGTTGTTACAATGACCCATGATCGCAGTTAGGATAGCATTACGATACCGTATTATTGTCTGCATTTGAAGTTTATAACCATAAATGCCCAGACTAAATATTGACGATGTTGTTGTCTCTCCTGCTCATTTATTCTCTATGTACACAATTTTTTCGATCGTCAGAAAAGACGCTTACGTATCTAGTTATAGGAGCTTAAAAGGTCGATGCAGAAGTAGCACAGCTGCGCCACATAGCAGGGGCAGCCGGGTGGTGGCGGTGTGAGTGGGTGGGGGGGTTGGCCACCAGCGAACGGCGCCAGACCGTTGTGGTGACGTGGTTCCACGAAGCCTGACGTGAGGCGGACAGCTCCAGCTACGCTATTACGTCACGATGGCGGCACTCGGAGACCTCAGACAGAAAGTCTCGCAAGCCTATGGCAGTCTTCATCGAGCCTGCACACCATCGACAGCTAAAATAATTTCGTCTGCATACGACGCACGTCGTGAGCAGTAGCAGATGAGCACTCAAAAGAAATGAGTGTTTTTACGAGCCAATATTCCCCCAAAACGTTCAAAGGCAATGTTATAAATTTGTAGGTGTTACTGGCAATTAACTGTTTCACATGTAGAAAAGAACTACCTCTTATTGTTGGTAACTATCACCACATTTCTAGAAACAAACTATCATTTGATCTTTTCATTATACACTACTGGCCAATAAAATTGCTACACCTACAAGAAATACAGATGATAAACGGGTATTCATTGGACAAATATATTATGCTACAACTGACATGTGATTACATTTTCATGCAGTTTGGGTGCATAGATCCTCAGAAATCAATAGCCAGAACCACCACCTCTGGCCGTAATAACGGCCTTGATACGCCTGGGCATTGAGCCAAACAGAGCTTGGATGGCGTGTACAGGTACAGTTGCCCATGTAGCTTCAACACGATGCCACAGTTTATCAAGAGTAGTGACTGTCGTATTGTGACGAGCCAGTTGCTCGGCCACCATTGACCAAACGTTTTCAATTGGTAAGAGATCTCGAGAATGTGCTGTCCAGGGCGCAGTCGAACATTTTATGTATCCAGAAAGGCCCGTACAGAACCTCCAACATGCGGTCGTACATTATCCTGCTGAAATGTGGGGTTTCGCAGCGATCGAATGAAGGGTAGAGCCACGGGTCTAACACATCCGAAATGTAACATCCACTGTTCAAAGTGCCGTCAATGCGAACAAGAGGTGACCGAGACGTGTAACAGATGGGGCCCCATACCATCACGTCGGGTGATACGCCAGTATGGCGATGATGAATACACGCTTCTAATGTGCGCTCACCGCGACATCACCAAACACGGATGAGACCATCGTGATGCTGTAAACAGAACCTGGATTCATCCGAAAAATGACGTTTTGCCATTCTTGCGCCCAGGTTCGTCGTTGAGTACACCATCGGAGGCGCTCCTGTCTGTGATGCAGCGTCAAGGGTAACCGCAGCCATGGTCTCCGAGCTGATAGCCCATGCTGCTGCAAACGTCATCGAACTGTTCGTGCAGATGGTTGTTGTCTTGCAAAACGTCGCCATATGTTCACTCAGGGATCGAGACGTGGCTGCACGATCCGTTACAACCACGCGGATAAGATGCCTGTCATCTCGATCCAGCACGGCGTTCCGTATTACCCTCCTGAACCCACCGATTCCATATTCTGCTAACAGTCATTGGATCTCGACCAACGAGAGCAGCAATGTCACGATAGGATAAGCCATAATCGCGTCAGGCTACAATCTGACCTTTATCAAAGTCGGAAACGTGATGGTACGCATTTTTCCTCCTTACACGAGGCATCACAACGTTTCACCAGGCAACGCCGTTCAACTACTGTTTGTGTATGAGAGATCGGTTGGAAACGTTCCTCATGTTAGCACGTTGTAGATGTCACCACCGGCGCCAACCTTGTGTGATTGCTCCAAAAAGCTAATCATTTGCATGTCACAGCATCTACATCGGTTAAATTTCGCGTCTGTATCACGTCATCCGTGGTGTAGCAATTTTAATGGCCAGTAGTGTAATTGAGACATATGTACCCCATAATAGGTTTCAGAGAATCTGTCTGTATCTGAGAAAGGATTTCGAAATGCAACAACAAAATGTTTTGATCATTTGTCCAATACCACTAAAGTCTGGCAAGTAGTGAAGAAGGTCTCAAGTCTAACCTAAAACAATTTCTCCTCTACATATTATTCCACTCCATGGACGAATTTTTGTTTAAAAATTGGTAGCCTGGAAAAAAGTAGATTTCTCGTCTACTTCTTATTTTACTCCATGGGCGAATTTTTGTTTAAAAATTGGTAGCCTGGAAAAAAGTAGATTTTAGGGTTCTGCTCCCCAATCGCTAAAAACATAACCCTGACAGCATCACTTTTTTTGTCCATATATCTAGATATCTGTGTCTGTCCGACTGTTCAGAACCCTTTTTCTCAGAAATGGGTTTACGTATGAAACTCAAATATATATCACGTTCTGAGATTACTAGTCCTTTGGTGGTATAAAACTGTTAAGCTTGTAAGGCAATGCAAACAAGAGCTACCGCCATTTATGCCACGCGTTTCGATACTTGCAAACTCACACATTAAAACGTATAGAGTACTTTCCTTGGACATATAGTCATAAAATTTGGAAAACTGGACGTTTCACTGTACAAGTAAAGGGAGAAAAACAGTTGTTAATCTGTAATTATATCACACGGAAAATTTTTTTGTCATTCGTTATCCGACTTCATAATTGAAATTAAGACATTTTCGAAAGTCTTGGAATTCCTGCGGCCGATATGTTGCCAGTATCAACATCAGCAACAGACGAAAATCGTCGAAATTATCGATTCCAGGAATGGATGAACTGTCTATATACATAATTAGGTTCGTACGGATCCCTCAGTGCGTGAGTTCTACTCGCACCTGGCCAATTTTTAAGTGTACTGGCATGAGTGGTACTAAGAAATATCTTGAGTAACGTCAAGTGTAATCATGTATCATGTATAGATGTAAAATGATTCGTTCGGCATCATCTCGATAAAAAAATTCCTTCAAATGATCTATGGAACATATTAATAACTAGCAGTGGGAATTGGCTGCATGTTATTGCTATCAATCGATCGTAAAGGGAAACCTGGTCATGGTTTACAGAATAATTACAACTATAGCTTGCACCTGTGGACTGCACTATCATAAACTTTCGTTGTTAACCCTCCGCTTTGCTCCGATCCGTAATGTCTCATCGAATTATTTCGCGCCTGTTGATAGGTAGCCCCATGGAATAATTTGCGAAGCGAGCTGCTGGCGCGCCTTCCAGGAAAATTGAATTTTACGCATGTAATGACGTTAGTTGCGTGACAAACGGCGCTCTTATTGAGCAACCACGTGTAAAGTGAATTAAAAACTCCGAGAGATGCTCTATCGACTGATGTGTGACTGTTTTCTGTATGCCTTGTAATTTTTGTGCATACACCACGGGTACTTAAGAAAAATCCTGTATGTGCCAGCCTCCCCGCGATGCATTACACAACGGATGGAATTTTTTTTTCATGTTAGTTCTCTTGAGACCGACATTACATAAAATAATCATGCGTTAATGTGTTTCACTCCGAAAATAATTGGTAGCAAAAGGATTAAGGTAAATTTTTTTTCATATACTTAATAAGATTTATTAAAAAGAACAGCTAACTTTTCCTCTATAAAACTGCTGATGATTAAGATTAAACGAACATACGTAATTTTACCCACTAACACAAACGCGGCTCCATGTAGCACATCCTACGTG
This sequence comes from Schistocerca americana, assembly GCF_021461395.2. Taxonomy (NCBI): domain Eukaryota; kingdom Metazoa; phylum Arthropoda; class Insecta; order Orthoptera; family Acrididae; genus Schistocerca; species Schistocerca americana. Next base: position 534,819,290 of record NC_060122.1, read on the forward strand.
TATTGTCTTACACGGAGATACAGCTAGTTACAGGGAAGTTTCCACTTCGCTTATTAAGACTCCATTTGTTATGGGTATATTTGTCGATTGTCATTTTTGTTTGATATTTTAAACATAGCTGCACAATAGCAACGGTTCCACGTAATAAAATTATAAACAGCCGACCAGTTGCAATGGATAAAGAATTCTTTACCTAGATTTCGACAAATACAAATTTGTCTTTTTCAGAAGGTGGCAATTTTACATTAGTAAGGGCTAATGTACCATCGCCGTTTTTACAAATGTCTGCGTAGATCCATTTGTCAAAAATGAAATATAGCCCTAGAATTAGGGTTTGTCACGTAAATATAAATTAGTACACGGATCTTGCAGAGCTCACAACCGACTAAGTGTGAGCTCTGCAAGATCCGTGTACTAATTTATATTTACGTGACAAACCCTAATTCTAGGGCTATATTTCATTTTTGACAAATGGATCTATGGCGACATTTGTAAATACGGCGATGGTACATTAGCCCTTACTAATGTAAAATTGCCACCTTCTGAAGAAGACAAATTTATATTTGTCGAAACGTAGGTAAAGAATTCTTTATCCATTGCAACTGGTCGGCTGTTTATAATTTTATTTTTGTTTGAAGTTCAAATTTTCCACTTCGCTTATTAAGACTCCATTTGCTATGGGTATATTCGTCGATTGTCATTTTTGTTTGAAGTTCAAATTTTCAGGACATGCTTGGGCCTTACACAATTTATATTTTCAGCTCTGATTGTGATTTATTGTCTAATGGTGCTCCATCGTGTAAGCATGCCACACCTATTTACAAATGCTGAACTTGCGGATATAGGATTTCAGTACGAGTTTTGCAACAGAAACGTTGCTGATATTTATAGAGAATATTTTAGATGACTTGCTACCGACAGAATGAAGAAGAGTATTTACTCGCGATTCACTAAACTGCCTAGGGCTACTGCGATGACCAGCAGTTATACCTCACTTGAACTTGAAATTGGACAGATTGTGGATGAAGCAGAAGACATTACTTATTTGGTAGAACTTACTCCTTCAATAAGCAAATGCAGAATTTCAACACTTACTTCTATTCCACATAGAAGAATATAGCGCACCTAACATATGGCGTCTGCCCTTATAATTTACAGACGATTCGACACTTTGGAGAAGAAGATGAATGTAGACAATTGCAATTTGTCGTTGCCTCATTGCAAATCCTCCAGCAATCCCGTTAATACTGTTTATTGATGAAGTTCAGTTTTCGATTTATCAATTACACTCGTAGCTCACTTCGGTAATCCGACAAAAATCCATATGATATTATGGAGACAAATTTTTAAGATCACTTCCTCTTAAATGTGTGGTTTGGTATTATAATCAATTGATTTGGCCTATTGCGTTGTCGCGACGTGTTGCAGGCCCCCTTATCAAGACCTTCTTCAAAACGAGCGTCCAGCAGTATTGGAAAAATTTAATTTGGCTACAATGATTTGTATGTGTTCTACCTACACATTCTAGACATCACGTGACACATCAACAATACCTAACGTTCCACGGAGGATGGAATAGCAGAAATGGTCAGATTTCTTGCCACGAATGCCATGGACATCATCGTTTTAGTTTTTTTCTATGTCGTGACGATTATTAAAGGCGAACACTACAAATGAAAGTACATACAAGTGAACAACTGGTCTTTCGGACTACGAACTGTAAATGACCGCCAAGGTGACCTCAGAAGACATGCATCTGGTTTTGTCAAGAGATTTAGAATATGCATCAAAGTTGGAGGTAGGATTTATGAAAAACTACTTTTAATTTAATCGTTGGTATTCGCTGAACACCTCCAGTGAGTGTGGTTTTGGCTTACATTCTAGAAACTGTATTTCTGTTGCCAATAAAAAACTGAACATATGTTACATTGACTGTTTTATTCGGATTAGTATAATTTATTGCTGAGTCTTGCTGTATGTGATATGCCTTGTGGTTCGTTTACGGCGATGTAAAAATAGAATCGGCGTTCCTATCATGTTGTATGCAACAATTATCTATGCAGTGCGTGAAATCTTATCTAGGATTTAAAAAAGATACTAGTTGTAAGACCAGATTGAGTCATGCATTGCTATGAGACCAAAATAGCAAATTATTAGTGTCTACCAGTTTCTGTCAACCATCGTAGTTACATCACTGTGAAGCAGCAAGCATCTCATCTCATTCCAGTCATTTGTCCGTGGTACAGTTGCTAGCTAGTTTAAATTTGTTTTCAGTTTAGCGTAGATTTAAGCTACACCGCAATTAACACTTAGCGTTATCACTCTGTAACCAAACTCTGCCTGATTAGACTAGTGACCGTATTTTATTCAAAAGAACTATTTCGCAAGTTGTAAGGCGTTCCACGTTGCATCAGATTTTTTCTACTTGTAATTTTGACGCAGTTCGCCGGTATTTTATTATCGATTGGGGTGACATTGCACATGCATCTCACTGTGACGTTTAAATTCGGTGAGACCGATTTGCTACACATTCTACTTTCAGTTAGTAGTCTGTTCCAAACATTGCTAAGCACGTTGACGGTATTGCCACAAACCGTGTATCCAGTCATGGACCGAGTCATGAACGAGTATTACCGGTAAGTCACGCAAGCCCTCGTAGTATCAGAGAAGAAAAATTTCGGACTTGCTGAGAAGTATGAAGAATACTATGCTAATTCGACCTTCAACGCGAACTACCTTTCGAGTTACCTATTAAGAAATGAGAACTTCCTGTAAACTCTGCAGCCTGGCGGGAACGCAAGCTTACAGTTTTCTGATCACAAAGAAAACAAGCTTTTTATAAAGCAACCAGTGCTAGCTGACAAGACAGTGATTTATAGACGCTATATACCTCAAACGTATCTCTTGTTCAATGGATAAAAAACAGGAGGCATTTGCACTTCAGCATAAATTTAGTGAACAGAAGTAAAACATAGATTTCATCATGTCTGACGAGATATTCTGCAATATTTCATGTCATTTTTCGACACATAAAAAAAACGTTTTTTCATGCCATGCAAAACACAATAATCCGCTTTTGGCTATCTGATCATAACACTAAAATAAAACTGAGTACGTTGAGACACATAGTCATGGAAACTAGATACAATCCTGAAATAGTTAATAAAATCTTTAGACACAAGAGACATTTGAGCTATACGATAATTAGGAGGGAAGTAACATTAATAAATGAAGAGAAAAAACATGAATCAAAATATGCTGTCTTACCATGCATACGGCAAATATCTGACAAAATTAGCTACATATTTTGTAAGACAGGAGTAAAATTCAGTTTTCAGGCAGGAAATGCAATTACATCCCATACGCAATATGAATCTGACCCGTGGGCATACTACCACAATTCGGGCTTATAAAAAGTTTAGTGCAAAGATTGCATAAATATTACATTGAACAAATCGGTAGAAAAGTACACACGCGATACAAGGAACATTGTAACACCGTCAAAAGCAATCCTTCGATATTTGCTACGCATTTAAGAGATGAGAACCGTGACTAGAAAACACTAAAAATTGTTTTATGATTTTACACAAAGGAGAGTAAGGCAGATGTATGGGTGACATGAAAGAGAATTTTTCCACATTGTGTTGTTGTAGTGGTCTTCAGTCCAGAGACTGGTTTGATGCAGCTCTCCATGCTACTCTATCCTGTGCAAGCTTCTTCATCTCCCAGTTCTTACTGCAACCTACATCCTTCTGAATCTGTTTAGTGTATTCATCTCTTGGTCTCCCTCTACGATTTTTACCCTCTACGCTGCCCTCCAATATTAAATTGGTGATCCCTTGATGCCTCAGAATATGCCCTACCAACCGATCCCTTCTTCTAGTCAAGATGCGCCACAAATTTCTCTTCTCTCCAATTATATACAATACGTCCTCATTAATTATGTGATCTACCCATCTAATCGTCAGCATTCTTCTGTAGCACCACATTTCGAAAGCTTCTATTCTCTTCTTGTCTAGACTATTTATCGTCCACGTTTCACTTCCATACATTGTGTTAAATATCCAAATTTCATTCGTAATACACAAACGAACTGAAAGACAAAAAAGTGAACTGAGTATTTTCATGATACATTGTTTCAGAGGTAATACTAGTCATGAAGCCGATCATTTTTCCTTTTTATTTAATGTGTATTGTTTGGATAGTTTTCTGTAATTGACGCTGTATGCATCTATGTCGACATGACTAAACAATATTTATAAGTATTATATTTTTCACTTTTTGTTATCTTAAGGTTAACAAAAATTATAAATAATGATTGCATTTTTCTTCAATTTTCAACATCTTTTTTGCCATAATTTTGCCTGTTGTATGAAGCGTGTGCAACAGGTGCTGGAAAATGATATTTGATCAAAACGGGTTGCATAATAAAGAACTGAAAAGCACATAACGTCATTTCTAGAAGAAGACAAGGGTGCTGTTTATCATCAGTCCTACAATACACTGTTGAAGATACTTTAGAGAATACGCTGAGATAAAACGTTATGACCACTGTCCGACGCTACCTAGGATGCCACGTGGTGGCGTTGCGGTCACGCAACGCGGTAACAAAAGCATGTGGGCTGAGCATGCATGGACGGTGATCACCCTAGCGAAGATTCAGGCTGCGAATGGGGAAATCCATTGAGATAAGCGACTTTGACAAAGGGCAGATTATTATTACGCAGAACCTGTGAACGATTATCTCGGAAACGGCGAAGCTGTTCGAAAGTTCGCGCGTACTCTCATGAGGATCTATGGATAAAGGTAGGACAGTGAAACTACCACTAGGCGCCAGAACTTTTGACCTCCACGACTCTTCACAAAACGAGGGGTTCGGAGGCTTGTCTGCTCGGTAAAACTGGATAGACGGTGATCTGTGCCATCTCCGCCGAAAGAGCACAATGCTGGTGCACGCATAAGAGTTTCGGAGCACAACGTTCGTCGTTCATTGTTGAACATGGAGCTACGCAGAAGACCGCCCCTACGTGTTCACATGTTGACCCACCGACATCGTCAAAAACCTGTCGGCTCTTCGGGTGAATCACTTTTTTGCTACACTAGATGAATAGTCGTCTCCACGAACGCCGTTATCGAGGTGACCGACAACTCGAAATGTGCTGGGCGCCATGGACGCAGGGTGGTGGGATCAGTATTATGCTGTGGGAGTCATTCTCCTGCTCTTTCATGGGACCTGTGGTAGTAATCGAAGATACGCTGACAGCTGCGAACCACCTGCATCCCTTCATGCTTTAAGTTTTCCCGAAATGCGATGTCATCTTTCAGCAGTATGATTGAAGCCAGAACCGTGCTACAGTGATTTGAGGTTAATTATAATGAACTCACGTTGATGCCTCGGCGACCAAATTCGCCTGATGTAAATCCTATGGAAAACATATGGGTTGCTATCGGGCGCCATCACCGCGTACGCATATCAGCAGCCCGTTATTTACGCGAACTACTTGACCTGTGCGTATAAATCTAATGCCATATACCTCCACAAAGCTACCAACAAACTGTCGGATCCCTGATACTCAGGATAAGTGAAGTATTTCGTTCATAAGACGGACAAACAAACTATTAAGCAGGTGCTCATGATGTTTTTTGCCCATCAGTGTAGCCTAAGTTAATATTTACTTTTCAGTTCCTGCGCACTTCAGAATGATCTGTGGATCTAAAATAACTCTCGATTCCTATTTGTTGTGGTACACTAAATTAGTGATTCTGTAAGGTTAGACCACTGCTGCTAAATTTGTGCGAGAATAAAAAAGAACAAGTGAATAATACCAATAGCTTATAATCTCTTCAGGGCTAATAACGTCGTTTATCGAGAAACACTCTGACAATGAAGACCATATATAATTACGGAAAACCACAACTTAGTGCTAGGAGTGACAGCTAGAAGAAAAAAACTTCAAACTTATTATTGTAGCTACATCATCGTTTATTCTTTTCAAAATGCTGTGTAATGTGTGGCAGAATTTTTTATAGAATAATTTGCAGCTTTTTCCTGTTTTGTTTATACAGAAACAGTATGAAAAGCTTGTAAAGGTGTTGCAGGGGACGTTGTACTGAGAAATAATTGTTGAGAAAAAATTCGATACGTTGCGCCGTTTCCGAATTATTGAGCACTGAAGTTCGCGAATCAGGTCGTTGCGTGCGCAAATTGAAGCACTTGTACGCTCAAACATGCGACAATGCACATTTCGCAATCGTTCAAATGCTCAGTATCAGTTAAAATGTGCCTTTTTTGGAAGTGATAAATTGAAGCCAGATAGGGTAAAGCTATGTTTGTTCGGTTTGCAAAAAAAATCCGAAGATCAAGTTTGGTGACAGTTTCCCTGGCAGGCTGCTTGAATTTGCACGAACGGCGACCTGATTGGCTAGCTACAATGCAAAATAGCTTGGAAACGGCGTAACGTACATAATTTTTTTCTTAGCGACTATGTCTCAGCACAACCCAGCTTTACAAGCTCTTCAGACTGTTTCCGACCATCCTGTAGGAAGTCGCTATTGTAGATCTAATTTTATCGTTTGGGTCGCTATAGCAGCGGTGTGATATTAAGTGTATTTCTCATGACTTAATAAGTTCATAATTTCCACTGTATCATGCTCCATCTCAAGAGTGATAAGTTACTCTAGTGAGCCAAAACATTATGATCTCCTCCTTAATAGCTTATTGATCCACCTTTTGAACACCGTACAGCAGTACAGTTGAGTATAGTATGGATTCGCAAGTCCTTGGTACATTTTCAGAGGAATGTAGCACTGGATCACGCACAGGCCACGCAGTATCCGTAAATTAGGGGCCGGTGGTTTGTGGATGGAGGCTGGCGTACGATATCCGTGCCAGACGTGTTCCGTCGGATTCAGGTGAATCTGGTGGCCGAGACGTCGACTAAAGTTCTCTATGTGTACTTCAAACGACGGTGAACATTCTGGTCTTGTGACACGTACATTTATCCTGCTGGAAGATGCCATCGAAGGCGGAGAATATGACCCTTGCGGACATGCGCTATCGGTAGTATGTACCAGCGTATCTACTTTCAGCGCCCGCTGGGGGCACACAGCCGGTGGGGGCACAGAACATCGAAAGCTATGAGTCCGTTACACCAGAACGATCACTGATGAAATTTTTTGGGTGAGTACGTTAAAGTAGCTGCTGTTGCCGCTTCGGATTTCATTCAAAAACTGGCACTGAAGGTCTACCTTTTCTACTTGACGTGGTTAATATCTTACCTATCTCTTTTTGAACATTAATTAAATTTTGTTGTGAGTGACCACGATTTACCAATATTTGCTATGTACAGGTTATCCTTCTCTGCATCGGTTGAGTAAAGCGTTTAACGTTTTTAATCTTTACCCCAGCTGGGGGCCTTTAATAGCTACTTTTTCTTAAATTATTGTGATAATTCTGGGAGTGTCAAACCTGAACATACTTTTAGCGACTCTTAACCAAAACTACCATTTTGTTTGTATTCTGATGTAACCTTTTGAATGCTTTCGGAATATATCTGGCATATTGAGGCTTGTATTGTTTAACCAAACACTTTTGGCTTGGTTCGTTCTTTTTTTCCCAAATCTTACTAGTTAAGGCTCCAGTTCACTTTTTGCATGTTGCTTGGTGTAAAGCTTATGTTAAAGATTGTGAATCCAGTTATTTCAAAAATCCCTCTGTTTTTCTCAAGTATAGACACTCTGCAAATCACACTTAAGTGACTGTCGGAGGATTCATCGAGCCACATTCACAATAATTCTCTATTATTCCACTCTCGAACAGCGCGCGGAAAAAGTGAGCAGCTGTACCTTTACGTTCGAACTCTGATTTTCCTTATTTTGTTATGATGATCGTTTCTCTCTATGTGGGTCGGCGTCAACAGAATATTTTTGCATTTGGAGGAGAAAGTTGGTGATTGATATTTCGTGAGAAGATCCCGCCGCAAAGAGAAACTCCTTTGTTTTAATGATGCCAACGCCAAATCCTGTATCATGTATGTGACACTCTCTCCCCTATTCCTCGATAACACAAAACGTGCTGCCCTTCTTAGAAGTTTCTCGATATATTCCGCTACTCCTATCTGGCAATGATTCCACACCGCGCAGCAGTACTCCATAAGAGAACGGACAAGCGTATTACAGGCAGTCACTTTTGTAGATGTGTTGCATCTTCTAAGTGTTCTGCCAATACAACGCACTCTTTGGTTCGCGTTTCCCACAATATTTTCTATGTGTTCTTTCCAATTTAATTTGTTCGCAACTGTAATTCTTAGGTATTTAATTGAATTTAGGTCCTTCATATTTCACTAATTTATCATGTAACCAAATGTAAGCGGATTCCGTTTAGCACCCTTGTGGATGACTTCGTACTTTTCATTATTTGGAGTCAATTACCGCTTTTCAAACCATACAGATATCTTTTCCAAATCGTTTTGCAATTTGTTTTGGTTCAAATGGTTCAAAAGGCTCTGAGCACAATGGGACTTAACTTCTGAGGTCATCAGTCCCCTAGAACTTAGAAATACTTAAACCTAATTAACCTAAGGACATCACACACATCCATGCCCGAGGCAGGATTCGAACCTGCGACCGTAGCGGTCGCGCGGTTCCAGACTGTAGCGCCTAGAAACGCTCGGCCACCCCGGCCGGCAATTTGTTTTGATCTTATGATAACTTTACTAAGCCGTAAACGACAGGATCATCTGAAAACAACGTAAAGGTGCTGCTAAGATGGTGTCCTAAATCGTGCATATAGACAAGGAACAGAAGAACCTATAACACTACCTCGGGGAACGCCAGAAATCACGTGTGTTTTAACAGGTGACTTCCCGTCAGTTACTAAGAACTGTGACCTCGCTGACAGCAAATCACGAATCCAGTCACATAACTGGTATACACTCTGGACCGGAAGACTTGTTTTTAGTAAGTGACTTAAATTCATCTCAACTCCGAGAATATCTACTTCTAAGCTACTCATGTTGGCAGCTGTTCTTGATTAGAATTCCTGTATGTTCACTTCGTCGTCTTCGGTGAAGGAATTTCAGAAAGCGGTGGTTAGTAACTATGCTTTAGCAGCACTCTCATTGATAGTGTTGCCATTGCTATCGCGCAGAGAAGGCACTGTATATGTATTGCCGCTAGCATACTTTACATGTAATTAGAATTTCTTTAATTTTCTGCCAAGATTCGGGACCAGCTTTCGTTGTGGAATGTCCGCACTAAATTTCGAGCTTCTTTAGAATATCGGCAAATCTTGGGGATTTTGCGATAATTTAAATTAGGCACGTTTTTTCGTTGTTTCTGCAACAGTGTTGTGACCTGTTTTGCATACCAAGGGGGATGAGCTCCATCGTTTGCTAATTTATTTGGTATAAATCTGTCAGATGATGTCGATACTGTTTCTTTGAATTCAAACCACAGATGGTCTACACTTATACTGTTAAATTTGAAGGCGTGGAGATTGTCTCTCAGGAACGCGTCAAGCGAATTTTTATCTGCTTGTTTGAATAGATATATATTTCATTTATTTTTGAAGGATTTGGGGGCTATAATGTTCAGTCTCGCTACAACAACCCTGTGTTCATTAATTCCTGCATCCGTTCTGATGCTCGTTATTAGCTCAGGATTATTTGCTGCTGAGAAGTGAAGTGTGTTTTCATAACCGTTTACTAACCGAGGATATGAGTCGGGTACGTATTTGAAATTAGACTCAAGTATTCTTTGAAACTTCCAGCAATGGCATCATCTGAGTAGGGCGGTCGGTAAAATGATCCAATTATAATTTTATTCCGGTTGCCAAGAACGACCTCCACCCACAGTGGCTCACAGGAACTAACAGCGTTAATTTCGCAGTATCCTTCGCGAACAAATTTCTTGACATATAAGTTCAATCTTCAGAAATTATGTTCCTCGTCTCGTTTCAGCTTTCCATCAGAGGAACACTCCTCTGCAGATTATCACATGAAGCTCTGCTTGAAACGAGTTCAAACATATCTGTTGATCGTTCCATGTATAATAGTATCAATACAGTAGATCGTAGAAATTATGGAGTCATTATGCCTGTTAAATAAATAACTTTTACGCACTTAACAATAGTTGTGTTCAATGGTGTGCGATCGATAGCGCAAAAACAAGAATAGATGGAAAATTCATACACGGATGAGTAAAAAATTGTGATTACTCTCTACCGCGAAATCTGGGGTGGCATTGTGGTCGCATGACCCTATTTTAATGTGTTTACAGGGTCGTAGGCTCATCCCTGTTTCTTGTAAGGCATCAGCCAGCCGTATATTCCTGTGAATCTATTTTTGATTTTCCTTTTGTCTTGCATGTTTTTAATTGACAATGTCAGAATATCTCACCAATTTAACGCTATCTTACATGGTGCGAGCTAGTGTGATTATGGGGCTGATCTTGGGCGAGACTGCGAGAGTGCGGTTTTATCTCGTTATTTATGTTAACGCATTTCGTCCGTTTCAACCGCATTCGTTTCCACTAATCTTCGCAAGGAAATTGGTAACCTCGTCGTTGGCCGCCCCCTAACTACGAACGCGCGCGCACACACACACACACACACACACACACACACACACACATTATAAAGAACGTGGAGCAGAGACGAATGGGAAATTATTCTAAGGCAACACGTACTCCAAACGCTGAAATCCATTGAAGCAAGTGACTTAACAAAATTGTTAGGTATTTAGTATCCATTTTTTTGCCGTATCACCTGTTGGCATCTGCCACTCATGCAGAATGAACGAAAGGAAATTCGTAAAATATCGGCCAAAGTTTCCGAGACAGGACGGAAAAGGCAGTACGTCATAAGCGAAACTGACTAGTCCTGCCACTGGTGAGAAGGAAACATCACCAACTTCATCTTATATTTTAAGCATAAAATAACAGTACCAGAAATCGGTTCCAAGAGAAAATTAGGGCCGTAATTATGATAGGACGCAATTATCACCTTCTGAATGTGGGAATACAGTTTACGAACTTAGCGCGCACCCGTTGCCTGCCACTAGCTGGCGCCTCCACCCCCCCCCCCCCCCCCACCGCCCCTACCGAACCCTTCCCGATGACCTGCAGCCATCTTACGTCCGAGCGTGGAATACCGACGCTGAACCTGAATTTACAACGATGTGTATGAATAACATCGTGTTAAATTTCATCCCTAACACTTCCATAAGCCTTTAAGACACAAAAATTGTGTAATTCATTGCTCAAACGGACACACAGACTCAGTTCCAGTTAATTTACTATCATTTGTTACGTTCTTCTCTCAAATTCAAATAAATTTGTTTTCTGTGGCCACTAAAAACAGATGAACCCCCGCAGGTTGGTTTCTCTCGCGAAAGATTCATATTATCACCTCTCAACCTATGTTTAAAGAAAAACTGATATCTGAAATATAATAGCTACAGATTCACTATATTGATCAAACACATTTATCTTTTCTGTCAATTTCTGTATTCTAAGAAAATCTAGCTGCAGTAAGGTATTTCCTTCAGTCCTAGATCGGGCAATGGTGCCGAATAGTGAAAGAGCAGTGATCTCCAAGCTGGATTCTGGTTCAGACTGGCACTCTTCGGGAATTGAGCAGGAAGTTTCTGACATGCGCCCAGCGATGTAGCGCGCCGCTGAACGTCAGACGAATAGCGGTGTAGGACGCGAGTGTGCAGACGAGTGTCTGGCTGAGGCCTTTGAGAGACAAAGGGCTCCAGACAGCGATCAACACGGCTCGCAGACAGTACACACACACAGTAAGCCAATAGCGCGCAACTCTCTGTATACACCATATACTGCTTACTTCGTTACAGCAATCGTGTCCACAGTATCTTCGCGGTGCTGGTCTCACTGTGTTGGGCGCCACGATGTCACGCAAAAGCTCTCCCACTTCACATACGTAACAGCACCCCAGCGCCTAACCTCTCTTCGTCTTCTTACGTCGGTTAGGAAAATCTACATCTACATCTATACTCCGCGAGCCACCTTACGGTGTGTGGTGGAGGGTACTTATTGTACCACTATCTGATCCCCCCTTCCCTGTTCCATTCACGAATTGTGCGTGGGAAGAACGACTGCTTGTAAGTCTCCGTATTTGCTCTAATTTCTCGGATATTTTCGTTGTGATCATTACGAGAGATATATGTGGGCGGTAGTAATATGTTGCCCATCTCTTCCCGGAATGTGCTCTCTCGTAATTTCGATAATAAACCTCTCCGTATTGCGTAACGCCTTTCTTGAAGTGTCCGCCAATGGAGCTTGTTCAGCATCTCCGTAACGCTCTCGCGCTGACTAAATGTCCCCATGACGAATCGCGCTGCTTTTCGCTGGATCATGTCTATCTCTTCTATTAATCCAACCTGGTAAGGGTCCCATACTGATGAGCAATACTCAAGACCCAACGCTTACATTGCGAAATCAGCAACTGTTTTTGATAACTTGGTGTTAGGACTGAAAATGAACATTTCTACATTCCATGTAACTAGAAAAATTTTAAACATTTTGTTGTTGTGACATCGTCAACTGGAGAGCTCTTGGTGTGTTAAAAGAAATGCATAGTATTACTACCTTTGGAACTTCCCAAATGTTCTGCGGTTCAATTCAAACGCCGGCCGAAGTGGCCGTGCGGTTAAAGGCGCTGCAGTCTGGAACCGCAAGACCGCTACGGTCGCAGGTTCGAATCCTGCCTCGGGCATGGATGTGTGTGATGTCCTTAGGTTAGTTAGGTTTAACTAGTTCTAAGTTCTAGGGGACTAATGACCTCAGCAGTTGAGTCCCATTTTTTCAATTCAAACCCGAAAACTGATTTTTACGACGGACCTGTAACAAGTATCACGTTACTGTCCTTCGAACGAGTGTGACGTGTTCAAAAACAGTCAGTGAAAAACAGTAAAACAAACTTCTTTGTTTCAACAACTCGACATCCATCTGGGCACTGGGCAGGCTCCAAAACGTTAGGCCTCTTCTCAAACTGCCTCGTGTCGAAAGCATTGACTTGACATCTGAAACTCTTTGTAAAATGTTAGCGATATTCATGCCCTTAAGACACTTTATGTATCTGTATGTAATGGCTAACATTAGGGGCCAAGGTCCAGGAAGACTGACCAGTAAGTAAGTTACAATTGTACATAATTTAGTAAAGATCAAATTAATTGGTGGCAGAGCAAGTCAAAGAACAATTTTAGGTTGTTCGCCGTCCAGAATCACGTTGTACGACGTAGTAAACTGACAGTGTATTCTTGTTTTTCTGTTTCACAGCCAGTGCAGCCTCTGCAAGCGTATGACAAGGCTCAGAAATGAATGATCGTCAGATATTAAGAAGGCCCCCAGCGTCAGAGTTAAACAGTAGTTCCCGCACTTCCTACGTGACTGGAATGGGATGTAACTTCACTGTGTGCTACAGTAGGGAATACACTCTGCCATGCGTTTCACAGTGGTTTGCAGAGTATGAATGTAAATGGAGGAGGACTAACAACCATAGAAATTAGTTTACAGTATGTACTAAGAACTATGATTAGTTTCAGGTGGGCTATTTCTCAGTTCTAGGCTCTACATTAAAAAACAAATCTGGTGTCGCCCAACGATGTCAGGAAACAGTCTGAAGGTAGTTAGGTGATTAAAGAAAATTGTTACAGTTTTAAACGTAAAAGGTTTTTAAATGTATATGTAACTAATCTGGAACCTGCTAAATTTTTTTTATCACCACAACAAGTAAATCACATATCGATTGATAGTTTCGTGTATTAGTGTTCGATTAAGACGTACACAGAAGTTAAAAGTGCTCAAGTGTGGTAACGAACCAATCAGAGTCAATGGGAATATGCACTGCATTCAAAGTAACTTCATGTTCTTACAGATAGTAGAAAATTTTTCTGGTATTAGATTCAACCCCACAAGAGTGAAATTACAAAAACCTATCACTGTAAGAGCAAATAAAGAAAATATACTCGTGATAATGTCAGACGAGGATTACAATACAAAAGTTTTGGAATTTTTTAAATTAATCAATATTACAGGACTGACCATGACCCAAGTAACATATTTAACACACAGCTGAATAATGCGGTAAATAGAACTAATTCACGGAGAAAGACGTAAGGGAAAGCTCTACAATGAATCTGGTAACAGTATCACTGCTTGCTCAAACCAAGAACAACTAACTGTAATAATGTGATTAAAAGCCAGGCACATACTGTTAGTAAAAACCTCAATATACTCCCTGAGAAGCCTCATAAACATGAGCATTAATGCACTATAAAATTTCTTAAGATATTATCAATAAAATGAAAACTGTAAGAACGCCCAGTAATAGTACATTCATTTCACTTAGTATATCAAACCTTTATATAAGCATTCCGGTACCAGCGACTACTGAAAGCATTAAAAATAACCTTCTCGGATATAATAAATGCAGTCAAGGTAAAGTGCGTGACAGACTCCTACATTTAATCACTACATATAACTGCTTCTCGTTTCAGAACAAAATTTAACTCCAAGAAGATGGGATGAAGTGGGTTCGCTTCTTACAGACACTTTAGCCGATATTTTCATTAACAACTTAGAAGAAATGTTATTTAGCCGGTTCACTCTAATAGCTGAGAAAACAATTTATTTTCTTAGGAACGTCGACGACATTTTAATCAAATTTAATGGAACAACAGATGCAATTATTGGTTCGCATTCACAACTCAACACTTTACATCGCGAGATTAATTTCATGGTGTAAGTAAAGAGAAATAAGCATAATTTTATCCACAAATTCCGAACGAGAGGTCTGAATATACATTAAATTCCCTGGTCGGGAAAAAAAGATAAAGCACCCAGAAGGGGAGGAGGAAACGAAATCAAACTTCATGACTTGAGATAGATTTCAGTAATTACAAAACCGAGTAAAATTTACAAAGAACTTGACAGTTCGGGCTGACTTACAGTATGGTGAAGCACCCACCAATCTGACCTCGACGCACGCACTAATTCGGATGGAACCAGTTGTCATAACAACGTTGTATCCCCCCCCCCCCCCCTCCCCAGAGGCAACCTGATCCGCCAGTATTGTAACTGGTCCGTGATATATCCTGGATACTGACACCGGGGAGGAGCCGGTCCCTCGTATGTTCTATCGGGGACCGATCTGGAGATTTTTGTAGCCACCAGAGGACCTCAAAATCACGCAGACAGTTCATGGAAACGAACGGCAGGTCCGGGCGAGCATTGCCCTGTTGAAGGATGGTATCAATATACTGTGACATGAGAGATAGCAAAGGAGGACGAAGGATGTCCGTGATGTACCACTGTGCCGTTAGAGTTGCCGTCACCTAAAGTAATATCCGATGGCTCCCTAAACCCCGACGCCACGAGTAACACGGCTGTGGCTATCAGTAACACTGGAAGAATGGGACCCACCCACAGGTCGCCGCGTTACTCGGTGACAGCGGTCATCAGAGGGACTGCAGAAGCGCGATTCATCGCCGAATAAATGAGACGCCATTTATCGGTAGTTCATGCTTCATGGTTTCGCACCAATCCAAATGCAGCAAGCTGTGTTGCGCTGTTAACGGCAACCTACTCATGGGATGGTAATCCCTTAGTCCGGCTCCAACCAGTGATGTGGGAGGGCACAGAATGTTTCAGGGCGTCCATTACTTGTTCTCCGACGGCAGGCGCAGATGTGAAGGTTTTACAATGTGCTTGCTGCACAGTAAGCCGAGCCTTCCCTTTGAAACTGTCAGGCGCTGATAACACTGACTGACACGAGTACACAACAGCTCCACGTCGTTCACAGTGATAACCCTGTTCAGAGCCCCTCTATACCTTACCAGTCCTGGTCACAGCTCTAAACAAGGACTAAAAATGCACTTTGGTGGCTGTTCTATTCGTCACAGAGAATTGGAAGTGTAATTATTTGCATACCAGCCTATAATGGCTACGTATACGAAGTTACATTGATATTCGACCATGTCTTCCAGGTGCTTTACCTTTTTGTCAGGCACCACAGCGAACGTAATTACCCACAGCCAATCATGTCAGCAGAAGGCACATAAATCTGCATGCTTTCACATTATGATTCACTGATTTGTCAGTCTACCACTAGAAAAGGGGAAAAAACTGAACAGGTGCTAAACATTCTTCTAAACGTGGCCATGGGCAACGGCTTTCAGTGGACGTTGTTGACACATTATTCGGAAAGGAAACCAATAAATTATGGCCCACTCCCGAAGAAGTAATAGCTTTAGTCGGTGATTCTTTGGAACAGAGCAAAAATAAAGCTCTTTTATGTCCATATTTAGTTAGTGTTTTCGTAAAAATAACACGTTGCTTTTAGAAAACGAAGGTTAGAAGACGTTACAGGAACAGCAACAGTTTATAAAGCCTTAAATCTGGACTTTTCTTACAGTCAGGAACACACCAAATTAAAGTTATATTGATCGAACGGGAAGGAACGTCAACACACAGTTTAAAGGGCTCACGGTGATAAGTGACAGTAAGCTCTCCACCACTGCTGCGCACTTAAAGCACACCAGGTTTTGCATATGACGGAAAAATGTAAAGTAATGAGGAAAACTTATGCCAAATTGATAGCAGTGCACACAATTAGCCTGCAGAGCAACGAGGCCTTTCCGCCGTTACCACACACCACCTGCTGAAATGAACCCGGAACTTCGCGCAGCTGAGACATCACCACCAAAAGGAGTGTAAGTTCGCCCACAAGTCTCACTGATTCAGCCGGCACATTGCTCATGCGCCATCTGCAGCTGCTTCGTCAGCAATTCTGGCAACCAAACCAGCACTATATAACTCCAAACAGTAACAGTCTTAACCTGCCGCACACGCGCAAGATCTCTGAAAGATAACAAATGAATGATAAATTCGCTAACAACATCTTGGAAATAGTATTGCAAGAAGTCAAACCATCAGTGCAGTTAGAATTACCCGCACAGTACTATAAAACACCTAACCGTGAATTCACTTACAGCATCCAGTAATACTAATGGCGAGGCACAGTATCTATATTATACATAGAATGCTCGTTAATTAAGGTCAAAGACAGTGTACTTATAATTGTTAGAACACTGAATATGTCTGCGTATGTAACCAGTGGAATGAATCAGGATATAATATGATATGATAGGTTCGGATGTGTGGATATGGTGGCAGTACCATCCTTATAAAAGTGGTCCATACAACGAAGAGGTTTCTGGGGTCACTATGCATACAATAGATGACCACTGGAACTTGTTACTGGCTTATAGGGCTTCTAACGAGTGAACAAATAAGAGAAATGAGTAACGCTGTCGACCATACAAAGGTAATATTCGGGGACTTGAATGCACATTTATCCCACTTGGGACTTAAATCGCAGGCAGACGGGATAATAGTACTAAATGATGGAACACTCGCAAGGACTAACAGATGCAACCAACGAAGCAACACCGTAGACCTCAGTTTCGCATTAGCTACATTTTTCGATAAAGTTACGCAACAGCCACTCGCATTTGACCACCTATTGATGCTGATGAAAATACCACCACACTCCCAGGAGTAAGGGTCTTTTCGCCATATACATGGAATTTAAGGAAAGCAAAGTGGACAAAATATCAGAAACTGTTGGCGGAGAACATGAAAGGCTTTAAGGAACGTGTGGATGTGGGAATTGACTATGTCAATCTGGTACATAATATTGAAACGACAGCCGAGACCTCAATCGCACAAAACACGCACTTTTATGCCTTCAGTAGGGTACTTCCGGTATAATGAGCGAGGAAAGTGAGACTACAACTAAGGAGAAGAGAGGAGAGAAGCACTCACAACCTACCAGCGAGAAGCCACAGAAGAGAATTTTCGTAATTTAAACCACTTACATTCAGAGATGAAGCGCTTGTAACAAAATTAAAAAGATGGAGAGCTGGAGGAACTTACATAATATCTTGTCTATAGAAAGCTCCATGACTATCGTCTGCAATAATATCAAGATAATTAGACGAACTAATGCAATGACAGAAAATATCTAAAAGCGTTTTAGGAAACATTTTGTGCGCTCTTATCCCAAACACGGTACTCGCTCAAATAGATCACCTATCAAATGTAAATTTATCCTGTCTGAAATGAATCGAACACTAGCCCATAGGCAGTTTACGGCTCCGGGGCCGAATAACATTCGTTATGCAACGCTCCAACGCATGCCGAAGGAGGGGCGAGATCATCTACTGAAAATCTCAAACAATATATGGGCCATCCATATCCATAGCCCAGAATTGAAAACGGTTCGCATCGTAGCGATATATAAAAAGAATATAGCGTCTGGATACACGTCGTCATACAGATGCGGCGCCTTTCTCGTTTTTTTCCTTTTGTGTGTGTGTGTGTGTGTGTGTGTGTGTGTGTGTGTGTGTTTGTGTGTGTGTGTCTGTGAACGCGCGCCAGACTGTGTATATGTAAGACGTTGGAGTGAATGATCAAACACAAATTAGGATGGTAGATTGAGATTCTTAGAACAGGCACTAAAAATGGTAAAAGCACGCTGATACACAACAGATGTCCAGTGACAATCAGTATTTGCTAGTAGTGTACACGTTATCACAAATGCAACTGATAGTGCCCTACGCTTCTCTTGACGAAAAGAAAAGTGATGGCATCCCGTAGTCATTCATCCACATCCAGAAGCCTGATCATTACAATGAATAATGAAGTAGTAGGGCCAAGGAGAACAAGTGAAGGATTACTCCAAGGATTGGTGTGTTGGCTTAATTGATGTGCAGTCTATTTATGTCAGACTGACATTCAACGTTTCAGCCAAGTGTGTAAGTGTTACTGGTTATGTGGATGATTTGTGTGTTTATACCTATAGCGATAGTTTTACTGAGTTTTAGTAGTATAACAATATGATAGTGCTTAATGAATGACTGCATAAGAATTGCATCGAAAAATCAGCTCATAAATCACTTACGTGCATATTTACCAGATATAGGCTTGTTGCTGTTTTAGTAGAAGTATTTAATTAACAACATTTCTATAACGAAACTCTGTCTCGAAATCTGGCAGAAAACCCAAAGAGACTCCGTCGTATGTCAAGTACACTAGCAGCAAAACGCAATCAATACCTTCACTGTGCACTAACATTGGTGGTGTTACCGTTGACAGTGCCACTAAAGCAGAGTTACTAAACACAGTTTTCCGATATTCCTTCACCAAAGAAGACGAAGTAAATATTCCTCAATTCTAATCTAACTTAGAAGTAGATATCCTCGACGTAGCGAAGCAGGTTCTGTACATCAGCGTCTACATGGATACTCTGCAAATCACATTTAAGTGCCTTGGTAGAGGGTTCATCGAACCACCTTCGCAATTGTCTATTATTCCAACCTTGTATAGCACGAGGAAAGAACGAACTCTTATATCTTTCCGTACGAGCTCTGATTTCCCTTATTTTATCGTGGTGATCGTTTCTCCCTATGTACATCGGTGTCAACAAAATATTTTCGCATTCCGAGGAGAAATTTGATGATTGGAATTTAGTGAGAAGATTCCGTCGCAACGAAAAACGCCTCTTTTAATGATGTCCAGCCCAAATCCTGTATCATTTCTGTGACACTCTCCCATATTTCGCGATAATACAAAACGTGCTGCCCTCCTTTGAACTTTTTCGATGTACTTCGCCAGTCCTATCTGGTAAGGATCTCACATCACGCAGCAGTATTCTAAAAGTTGATGGACAAGGGCCCCGACTGTATACCAGTCAGATCCGTTTCAGAGTATACCGATACAAAAGCTCCATACTTAGCTATCACGTACTGCCCTTTGTTCGGGAGATCCGCACTTAAGAACTGGAAAGTTGCACAAGTCACACTAGTACCCAAGAAAGGAAATAGGACAAATCAACTGAATTACACACCCGTAACACTAACATCAGTTCGCAATAGGTTTTGGAACATATACGACTGTGTTCGAAGATAATGAAGTATCTCGAACGAAACGATTTATTGACAAACAGCCAACACCGTATTAGAAAATACTGTTCTTGTGAAAGACAACTAGCTCTTCATTCTCACAAAGTAATGAGTGCTACTGACTGGAGAATTCAAATTGATTCCATACTTTCAGATTTCCAGAAGGTTTTCAACACCGTACCTCACAAGTGACGTCAGATTGCGTTCATATGGCGTATCGTCTCAGTTGTGCGACTGAAATTCGTGATTTCCTGTCAGAGAGGTCACAGTTCGTAGTAACTGACGTCAAGTCATAGAATAAAAGAAAAGTAATATCTGGCGTTCCACAAGGAAGTGTTATAGGCAGTATGCTGTTACTGATCTACATAAATGATATAGGAGACAATCTCAGCAGCCCTCTAAGGTATTTTGCAGATGATTTACTATCTTGTAAAGTCATCGGACAATCAAATCCAGTTGCAAAATGATTGACGAGATATCCGCATGGTGCGAAAAGTGGTAACTGACATTAAATAATGAAAAGTGTGAAGTTATCTTCATGAGTAATAAAAGGAATTCGCTAAATTTCGTTTGCACGATAAAATATCACAAATCTAAAGGCTGTAAATTCAACTACGTACTTACGGAATATAATCACGAAAAACTAACTCTAACGATCACATAGATAATTCTGTGGTGAAGGTAAACCAAAGGTTGCGATTTTTTGGCACACCAGCTAGAAAATTCAACAGGTCTGCTGAAGAGGCTGCTTACATTACTTACACTACGTTTGTCCGCCCTCTTCTGGAATATTCTGTGTGTTGTGGGATGGGCATCCGATGGAGTAGACGGAAGATATGGAAAAAGTTCAAAGAATGGCAGCTCATTTTGTATTGGTGGGGAATAGAGTGCCACAGATATGATACGCGAATTGGGGTGGCAATCATTAAAACAAATGCGTTTTCCGTTGCGGAAGCATTATTCCGCGAAATTGTAATCACCAACCTTCTCCTGAGAATTTTAAAATTCTTATTTGGCGTCCACCTATGTAGGGAGAGATGATCATCACAATAAAATAAGAGAACTCACAGCTCGCACAGAAAGATTCAAGTATTAGTTTTTCGCGCGCTGTTCGAGAGTGGAACGGTAGAGAAATAGCTTGAAGGTGGTTCGTTGAAACTTCTGCCAGGCACTTAATTGTGAATTGCAGAGTAATCATATAGATGTAGAACATTTAAATTTGCACTCACACACGCAAGAGCGTGAATAATTCGAGAACATTACAAAGCAAGGAAAATAAATGTAAGAACAGAGAATAAAAATGAGTCAGCGATAACACTGCAGCACATAATGATTTAATCACTTCTCTATCGCACTTCATCAGCCTTCACCCCTCTCCGCCCGCAAGTGCTAACGATATTTTCTGCTGAAACTGATATGGCTTCCAGATCGGGCGATTGCTGACGGAGGAGGTGGGTGGGGGGGTGGGGGGGGAGGAATGCGAGTGGGCAGGCATTTCTGCCAAGTCTGCTGTGTACTCATAGGGCGTATTGACGGGTATCCACTGAGGCTTTTCCGGTTTGCAGGTACCAGCGTCGGATGTACAGTAAACAGATTTAAGGCAATCGAAGAAAATCGTAGTTGAGGTGCCATTAACATTGGCCTTAAATGTCTCGTCTCGACATACGGTTGCTGCGGTCACTTGCGCACAGCCTCTGACAACAAATTGTTTTTATTTCCAGAGGTCAGTCAAAATAAAAGGGCGACCGAAAATGTCGCTCTCTCGGTGGGACTGAACGTAGTCGGCGAATGTGCGAACCTAACTTTTGGAGAAAGCCTTATGCCTCAATAACGTCGTTAGGTATGCTGCCAAAGAATTCACTGGGTAATCGAATTGGTTGACCATAACCAGCTCTTCTGCTGTGGCACTGAGATCTTTCTTTATAGAAGCGCAGAAATGCAGTAGGGCAATATACAGAGCTCCTGTCCAACTTTGTGATCCACGGAATAGTAGGAATACTTTTAATTGGTGGTGAAAACGCTCAACTAAGCCATTTTCTTCTGGGTGATAAGCTGCAGTTCGAATACGCCTCATGCCTAACAGACCAGTAAATGACTTGAACTGACGTGATTCAAATTGCCTGTCTTGGCCTGTGTTGATACGGAGAAGCACTCCAAAACAAACAATGCATCGATGAAACAGTGTGGCTCAAACCGTTTCGGTAGTGGTATCGGCCATAGAGAAAATTTCAGACCAACGAGTCAAGTGGTCAATGGCATTTACGTCGTACGTTTATTCTTTGGATGACGGTAACGGTCCTACAATACCTATGTGCTCATGTTCAAATCGTTGACTGGATAGAATGAAAGTGCCACGGGGTTCACTGACGTGACGGGTGATCCTATTGCCTTGAGCGGCAGAAAAGCTTTGCAGTATCTGTCTGTATTCGGCCACACATAAACTCGCTTAATCAGCCTTGTCGTACTCGGAGGCCCATGGTGGGACAAATCACGTCAGAATCACAAAAAAGTGGTTGTTTTCGTACAACTACTTTTCTAACAACATCTAAATTTGCTCGCAAAGACGAGGGTGTGGATAATTCGAGAACATTAGAAAGCAAGGACACGAGGACAAAAAATAAGCAGAACTCAGTGATAACGCTGAGCACATACTGATTTAATCATGTCTTTATCGAATTTCAGGCTTAATGAACAAAGAAACATAAGAATAGTACCTTTTATATTCCGTGTCAAAAGGGTGGTGAAGTACTTAATGCTTTACGTCAATGTAGGCTTACATAGTCACAGCACGTTAAACGTGTAACTAATAAAATGTGAAGGTACCACAAATATCCTATTACAAATATCCTATTAGTTGCGACAAGTGTCTGTCTGGAGCAAATCCTAGCATGTGCGTTAACATATACTATGCTCTAATAAGACGTTATGTGGACTACTCATTCATATTCCACTGTTAATCAACACAGAATCGGTGTCTATACTCGTGCATTCAAATCGACTCCAACAATTTTCTGTAAGTGGCAACAAACGAAATGCCCTTAGAACTAAATAGGAAATACAACAGCGCGAAATTCCTACTGAAAGTTCCTACTTTATGGATTACTGTTTACAGCAAATACTATAAAACTCACAATTAAATGCTATGCAGACATGTATTGGTTTACCATGAAACCCCGGCCCTTAGTAGAAGTTTATTTTTTATTTTATTTTTTACTACGAAGCTTCGCCTTTGCGTGAATACGCGGCCGCTTTCCAAATTTGAGTTGCTTCAGCTCGGCGTGCGCTATCATTTAGTGACGCTGAACATTAAGACGCCCCTTCCATACGCCAAATGTACCCTGGATGAGAAAATTGGATCAGACAATTTAGTAGTGCAGACACCCCCAAGACAAGTATACACGGACGGATGTAAACAAAAATACGAAGCAGAAAGTAGATTCGTCGATGGCAAGAATACATGAAGGGGCTTAATGCAAGCTCCCTGAAGTAGCGTTCACGCACACTGTAGCGATTCTAGAGAGGCTTAGTTATGCATTGCCAGCATTGAATCTGCTAAATACTACGATGTCAACACCAAAAAGTGTCTAATACATCGCACTGTAGAAGCAGCTCAGGAGCTTTCCCGCTTTAATAACACGGCAATCATGTTTTGGACGAATGCACACCGCAGAATAAAGGAAAATGAATTAGCAAACAATCTCGCCAAGTAAGCTGTCTACACTGGTCCCGTAAAATATTAGAAAGTGCCATGCGACGATCTTCTTCATACCACATCGACTATAATAAGGACACGATGAAAGGAAAACTTCCAGTGGTCTTACGAAATTAAAGAGAAACACCGTGCCATTGTGATACCTGATCGTCCATCACGTCCTTGGTACCAAAACTGCAGATACAGTAGCAACTTAATTATAGTGACAACGGCACGACTTCGATTAAATCAGGGGAGATTCCGGCAGCATCCCTATCGCCTTAATATGATCTCTACTTCTTCACGTAAATTCGGCAGTGACAAAGATGTTAACCACATTATATTTGGCTGCG
The DNA here is from genome assembly GCF_021461395.2 of Schistocerca americana. Lineage (NCBI taxonomy): Eukaryota > Metazoa > Arthropoda > Insecta > Orthoptera > Acrididae > Schistocerca > Schistocerca americana. The sequence continues at coordinate 534,843,319 of NC_060122.1, forward strand.
ACAAAAAATATCAGGGAACCCCGGTTCTATTGCAGTGTGTCCTGTCCTCTGACAATAGTTTACTAAAGAATATTCAAACACTTCTAGCTACAGAAGACCTGAAAACGTACAAACTGCTATACGATTTTATAGCAGTAGGGGAAATAAAGGTGTGAGAAAAGTTCTTTTTACATTACAATACAGTAAAAGCGTAAGTTCGCATTACGTTGAAACTGTCTTTTTATATTGATGAATATCTCTTAGTTATATCATGGATGTAATTTCAGGCAAAACGAATATAATTGTTAACAGCTGTTATAATGGTATTTTTATCAAACGTTTCCTTCCAACTGTTTCACGCTGCAACGCGCTTAAATTTTAAAAATCATTACGAAGCTTGTTGTATCGATGATGACAAGAACCCATAAATAAATTTAAAAGAAATCTAGTTTCCAGATTATGACATCTTCTGGTAGACCTGAACACAATACACAATAAGAGCATACATTTTACACAGGAAGGGACTATGTAACACGATTATCTTGTTATATAATTTAACACTGACTTGACAAAAAATTGTAGAATTGTATATACCTCATATTTAAAATTTTAAAATATTTAGCCCAGCGAAAGTAAACACAGGTACGATATACAACGGAGATATGGAACTACATATAAATAGCAAGTACATTTAATATTCAGTCACAATATAGTATGCGACATCACATAACCCGAACACAACTGAATTAGGGTATCACACACTTCAAATGCCAGGAAGTGTATACCAAACTACCATTTTATGTGATAAGCAGGACTGAAGTCTTTATATTCAGCACTGGCCTTATTCGTTGACAATATCATTTATAGTTATGATGTACATTAAATCTTAACAGGCATTAGATTATTAGACCACCTTATATAATTGCTAAATCAAATAACGAAGTATTCTTTTATGGGGTAGATGGTATCGTGCCATTCTCAAGTTACATTGTGACTCAATATGCAATATAATTGTTATTGATTTTTAGTACCGCGGTTCTGTGTGTATACATCTACATATACATCTATACTCCGCGAGCCACCTTACGGTGTGTGGCGGAGGGTACTTATTGTACCACTATCTGATCCCCCCTTCCCTGTTCCATTCACGAATTGTGCGTGGGAAGAACGACTGCTTGTAAGTCTCCGTATTTGCTCTAATTTCTCGGATCTTTTCGTTGTGATCATTACGCGAGATATATGTGGGCGGTGGTAATATGTTGCCCATCTCTTCCCGGAATGTGCTCTCTCGTAATTTCGATAATAAACCTCTCCGTATTGCGTAACGCCTTTCTTGAAGTGTCCGCCAATGGAGCTTGTTCAGCATCTCCGTAACGCTCTCGCGCTGACTAAATGTCCCCATGACGAATCGCGCTGCTTTTCGCTGGATCATGTCTATCTCTTCTATTAATCCAACCTGGTAAGGGTCCCATACTGATGAGCAATACTCAAGAATCGGACGAACAAGCGTTTTTTAAGCTACTTCTTTCGTCGATGAGTCACATTTTCTTAGAATTCTTCCTATGAATCTCAACCTGGCGCCTGCTTTTCCCACTATTTGTTTTATGTCATCATTCCACTTCAGATCGCTCCGGATAGTAACTCCTAAGTATTTTACGGTCGTTACCGCTTCCAATGATTTACCACCTATGGCATAGTCGTACTGGAATGGATTTCTGCCCCTATGTATGCGCATTATATTAGATTTATCTACGTTTAGGGAAAGCTGCCAGCTGTCGCACCATGCATTAATCCTCTGCAGGTCCTCCTGGAGTACGTACGAGTCTTCTGATGTTGCTACTTTCTTGTAGACAACCGTGTCATCTGCAAATAGCCTCACGGAGCTACCGATGTTGTCAACTAAGTCATTTATGTATATTGTAAACAATAAAGGTCCTATCACGCTTCCCTGCGGTACTCCCGAAATTACCTCTACATCTGCAGATTTTGAACCGTTAAGAATGACATGTTGTGTTCTTTCTTCTAGGAAATCCTGAATCCAATCACAAACCTGGTCCGATATTCCGTAAGCTCGTATTTTTTTCACTAAACGTAAGTGCGGAACCGTATCAAATGCCTTCCTGAAGTCCAGGAATACGGCATCAATCTGCTCGCCAGTGTCTACGGCACTGTGAATTTCTTGGGCAAATAGGGCGAGCTGAGTTTCACATGATCTCTGTTTGCGGAATCCATGTTGGTTATGATGAAGGAGATTTGTATTATCTAAGAACGTCATAATACGAGAACACAAAACATGTTCCATTATTCTACAACAGATTGACGTAAGCGAAATAGGCCTATAATTATTCGCATCTGATTTATGACCCTTCTTGAAAATGGGAACGACCTGCGCTTTCTTCCAGTCGCTAGGTACTTTACGTTCTTCCAGTGATCTACGATAAATTGCTGATAGAAAGGGGGCAAGTTCTTTAGCATAATCACTGTAGAATCTTAAGGGTATCTCGTCTGGTCCGGATGCTTTTCCGCTACTAAGTTATAGCAGTTGTTTTTCAATTCCGATATCGTTTATTTCAATATTTTCCATTTTGGCGTCCGTGCGACGGCTGAAGTCAGGGACCGTGTTACGATTTTCCGCAGTGAAACAGTTTCGGAACACTGAATTCAGTATTTCTGCCTTTCTTCGGTCGTCCTCTGTTTCGGTGCCATCGTGGTCAACGAGTGACTGAATAGGGGATTTAGATCCGCTTACCGATTTTACATATGACCAAAACTTTTTAGGGTTCTTGTTTAGATTGTTTGCCAATGTTTTATGTTCGAATTCGTTGAATGCTTCTCTCATTGCTCTCTTTACGCTCTTTTTCGCTTCGTTCAGCTTTTCCTTATCAGCTATGATTCGACTACTCTTAAACCTATGATGAAGCTTTCTTTGTTTCCGTAGTACCTTTCGTACATGATTGTTATACCACGGTGGATCTTTCCCCTCGCTTTGGACCTTAGTCGGTACGAACTTATCTAAGGCGTACTGGACGATATTTCTGAATTTTTTCCATTTTTGTTCCACATCCTCTTCCTCAGAAATGAACGTTTGATGGTGGTCACTCAGATATTCTGCGATTTGTGCCCTATCACTCTTGTTAAGCAAATATATTTTCCTTCCTTTCTTGGCATTTCTTATTACACTTGTAGTCATTGATGCAACCACTGACTTATGATCACTGATACCCTCTTCTACATTCATGGAGTCGAAAAGTTCCGGTCTATTTGTTGCTATGAGGTCTAAAACGTTAGCTTCACGAGTTGGTTCTCTAACTATCTGCTCGAAGTAATTCTCGGACAAGGCAGTCAGGATAATGTCACAAGAGTCTCTGTCCCTGGCTCCAGTTCTGATTGTGTGACTATCCCATTCTATACCTGGTAGATTGAAGTCTCCCCCTATTACAATAGTATGATCACGAAACTTCTTCACGACGTTCTGCAGGTTCTCTCTGAGGCGCTCAACTACTACGGTTGCTGATGCAGGTGGTCTATAGAAGCATCCGACTATCATATCTGACCCACCTTTGATACTTAACTTAACCCAGATTATTTCACATTCGCATTCGCTAATAACTTCACTGGATATTATTGAATTCTTTACTGCTATAAATACTCCTCCACCATTGGCGTTTATCCTATCCTTGCGGTATATATTCCATTCTGTGTCTAGGATTTCGTTACTGTTCACTTCCGGTTTTAACCAACTTTCCGTTCCTAATACTATATGCGCACTATTTCCTTCAATAAGAGATACTAATTCAGGAACCTTGCCCTGGATACTCCTGCAGTTTACCAATATTACGTTGACTATTCCTGTTTTTGGTCTCTGAGGACGGACGTTCTTTATCAACGATGATAATGTCCTCTCTGGTAAGCCGTCAGGTATTTTATCGTTTCGCCCAAGGGGGGGTCCCTCTAACCTAAAAAACCCCCGTGTGAACGCCACACGTACTCTGCTACCCTAGTAGCTGCTTCCGGTGTGTAGAGCACGCCTGACCTGTCTAGGGGGGCCCTACAGTTCTCCACCCAATAACGGAGGTCGATGAATTTGCAACCATTATAGTCGCAGAGTCGTCTGAGCCTCTGGTTTAGACCCTCCACACGGCTCCAAACCATATGACCGCGATCGACTCTGGGCTTCTCTTTACAGGCGCGCTTACATAGGCAGCGCTAAATAGCTATATAATATATGAAATGATAATTAAATGGACACCCTAGCTGCAAACAGGCGTTGATGTACTTCATTGGGGACATGTTGAAAATCTCCTGCATAAATGGCAGACGCTCTATCCATCTGAGCCACCGTGGGCACAGTGGATAGTGCGACTGCAGGAACTTATCCCTTGCACGCTCCCCGTGAGACTCACATTCCCAACATGTCCACACCACTACATTCGTAGTACGCCTAATAGATGTATGCCCATCATACTCATTACTCGTGGCAGATTAATCTACCAAGTCCCGTACGAGTTCGGGCATAGCGTGTGCGTTCGCACAAGAAGGTCAATGGCCGAGAAGCCATATTTAACTATATATGACGGTAGTATCTTTTCCCGAAAGAACAGTTACCGTGGATGACCATGCAGCTGCGTTTACTTAAAATGAACTTTTATTTACAGTAGTTAACCGTGTGTTTGACTATTATTAAGGCTATGTTAATTATTCTGGAGACCGTAGTGGCATTCCAACAAGGGTCCATCTCTCTAGAACAACATTTAACGTTGCACTTTAGTATCTTAGTTATAGTTTTGATAACTCAGATTTTCCCACTAAAACGCAGTGCCAGTATTGACAACGGTGCCAGGAACCAGTACGATCTTACCTTGAGTGTTTTCCTTCTGAAAATAAATGATACTGCCAACACAAAATCGATCATCAGCCATGAAGGGACAAATTTTAAACACAGATTTTTGATCGAGGTTGAAGTAGTTAAGGAAATTTTCTTTCAACGAATGCAACATTAATTTATAGTACCAGAATGAAACGCAACATACATTTAGCGTCAATTATTTTAACAATCAAAGTTACGAATTTTTCGAATGAAACTGAAGCTACGTATTATTTTCTGGATGAATTTCCTCTTGTCTCGAGAAACTAAGCAAGTTAAATCAACCAGATACTGTTGCAATGTGACCAATCTAATATGAAGTTTACCACTTTGTTTTGAGAATTTATCGCAAAAAACTCTACGTCAAGAGAAAGCTCTTTTTAATTAACAAATAATTTCTTGATATAATTTAAGTGAAAATGATCGCAAGGTACATGTTAAAGATAGTAACACCATTTGCAATGAATCGTTACTACATTGTTCCCATAAAACAATCACCAATCTTGTTCTTCAAATGTGTGTCTCTTCTTTAACTTTACTAATTACCAAATATGTCAGTGCCTTGCCTCTTGACGCAGTGCTGTTGAGTGTGTTGTGCAGATGTGCTTTCGCAATATTTTCACGTCTCATATTATACAGATAGACAAAGCATGCCGTATTGTCCACCTCTTGGAACCATTCTTGAAGTAATTAAGGTACAATTCATATAGCACCAAATTTTGTTTCGAAATATCTTGTATCCTCGGCTACTATATATATATATATATATATATATATATATATATATATATATATATATATATGGTTGTTACGGAACTTAAGCCTCCTTTTTACTCTTTTGACACGGAACTTTAGTGCCACGACAACAATGGGGTGTAGATGCCTCCTATAGTTAAGTCGTTCTATTTTTTACACTACGTGATTGAAAGTTAAGTTTTACGAAAGTGGTCGTGTTTGCAATAAAATATGGGTTTAGCAACTATTGTGCGGTTTCTTCACTGTACAAACTGGACTTGTACAGCAGCGTTACAGTGTAGAATAACTCAGCAAGGAGCATGAGATATTTTATCGCCCATGCCTGGAAAACGGTCATCGGATCAAATTCAGTGAAACCTCTGTCATGACTCGTACAAACGATTTCAGAAATTGTGTGAGTCACCGATAACGCGCTTAATAAAGATGACGACCTGCAGCTCAGAGTGGCGTGGGATCCATCAATCGCAAGGATAAAGCGGGCACAGAGGCCGCGGAGTCAACGTATGACCATATGTGGCGAGGCGTGAGCACCAGTGACGTCACAGTAAAGTATATACAGTCGTACCACCAGTACATCTGCAATCATTCACTTGATAATGATCAGGGAATGCTTTTATCTAAAGGATGCGGCATTTTCACCACTTGATGCGGCTGTAAATCTAAGAAATTTTCATTTTTTATTAATTTGTCCGCAGCTAACGCAGAGAAGACTTCAATTCGGATTCCATTACGCCCAGCAGAGGCTACACTGGTGCCACTACCGCTAATACTGGCTTCCACCCGACGCAAAAGTGTGGCAAATTACATAGGATACAACCTTCCAGCTTCCTATCCTGGCTTAAGACATGGACGCCATACGGCTTCGTATCATACGGTTCATGCAGATTTAATGGCTGCGCATTACGCTGTTGTTGTGTACTTGCAGTAGCTTCCCTTCCTGCCATTGGAATGGTACCGGAGGTAGAGTTGGTACATTCCACAACCTGTTCCTTGCGCTTCACACTTGCTGCTGGCTTGGTCTCTCCTTCCATCATCTTCGGAGTTTTCCTTGTATTTCCGTATTCCTCAACTGACTTGACGCGTTTCTGTGGATGCTTTTCGAGCGACATGTCCTCTTCTTTCACCATTACTGAAACAGCTGCTGATCTTGTCGCTGTTATTCGCATAGCCGCATATTATGGATGTGGGTGGTAAATGACATTTATAGCTGATGAAATTGCTTTCCAAATAGTTTTCACCAGATGCACTCAACGCGACATGCAACAATGTGAGCATGGACGTATCGTTCCCGCCATCCCCGTGCTAGCCGCTGGCCATAGCGGTTCACTTTCTGACTGCTGTCCAACTAGAGCTCGAGCTTCCTTTCGAAATAGCCGTTCGATTCAGTTTCTCAGAGCAACCTAAACTACCTGCTGGTCATTATATAGTTTAGCAGATATGCGACATTGTGCGTCAGATTGTTCACCAGCACGATGTACAGAAAGCTAGCGTCAGAGTCTATGTGAATATTGCTGCGAGCCTCTCCGCGAAACGTGGCACATCTCATCTGCACGAGAGTGGAGCCTCGCACACTGAGGCATACACAAGAGCACAAAGAGAGTGGAGAACAGCAGAACAGGCTGCGTGCGCTGCCATGTAGCGCGGATTCCTAGAACACACATCAGCGAGCGCCTGCGTTCTCCGTATGCATGTAAACATTAAATACCCAGCCCGCAATATGTGCAGTGCATTGTGTGCAGAGATCGGACGTAAAATTTGAACTCCGGAGGAATACAGGAAGCTTCTGTCCTCCACTGTATCAGAAAACTTTTATTTCACAGGTGAAGCGCAATCTTTGTTTACTTGTGAATATATATAGGGTGACGCATTTATAGTGTCGCAGCCATATCGTTCTGAGACGAAGGGGGTAATCGAAAATGTTTTCATAGAAAATTTGCAGAATTCGTCAGGAGACCTAAGAAAGTGACCGTAACTAGTCCTCATAATGCCATTCTCATTGTTTTTTCATGATATGCATTATTGGTCAGTGGAAAATCCAAAATGGTTACGGGAAATTGAGCATCGCAGACAGTGGAGCGTGAATGTTTGGCATCGAATTCCGGGATTATGCATCACTGGACCATACTTCATTGAAGGTAAACTGAATGGGCGGAATAAGGAAAGCTTTTGACCAAGAACTTCAGCGTTGCTTGAAGATGTGCGCCGGCCGCTGTGACCGAGCGGTTATGGTTCAAATGGCTCTGAGCACTATGGGACTCAACTGCTGAGGTCATTAGTCCCCTAGAACTTAGAACTAGTTAAACATAACTAACCTAAGGACATCACAAACATCCATGCCCAAGGCAGAATTCGAACCTGCGACCGTAGCGGTCTTGCGGTTCCAGACTGCAGCGCCTTTAACCGCACGGCCACTTTGGCCGGCACCGAGCGGTTAATGGCGGCACGTTAGCTCAGCGTGTTCGGTCAGAGGGTTTAGCCTGCCTCGGGCATGGATATGTGTGATGTCTTTAGGTTAGTTAGGTTTAAGTAGTTCTAAGTCTAGGGGACTGATGACCTCAGATGTTAAGTCCCATAGTGCTTAGAGTCATTTGAACTTTTTTTTTTAAGATGTGCCCCGTGTGGAACGGGGTACTGTCTGGGATCAACACGATGTTAGCCCATGTCATTACTCAGCTATAGCTCGAGAAATACTAAACAGAGGTTATCCTCATCGATGGATAGGGCATAGAATTCCTGTCCATTGGCCTGCTCGCTCCCCGGGTCTCACATATCCAGACTTCTTCTTATGGTGATACATTAAGGACAAAATTTATAAAGAAATGTCAAACACACCCGAAAATCTGTCTCAACAAATTAGGGATCAGCAAATAAATGTTGAAAACAGACCATCCCACTTAAAAAAAGTAATTTGACCCTGAAAAAAAATTGAGAATGGCATTTTAGGAACGTGTTACGGCCACCCTCTCACGTCTTCTTATGAATACTGCAAATATTATATGAAAATATTTTCGATTTTCCCCTTCGTTTCGGAACAATATGGCCACGACACTATAAATGCCTCACCATATATATAACGCTGTCTTGACGTAGAAGTAGTATAGTGGTGCGCCCAACGACAACACTGGACACAAGAGCTGCACCACATCTTCTTTACGGACGAGAGCACGTAATCTCACCTCTGGTTTGCATAGTTAGTAGTTTGGACCGCAGCCATTACATTTCTGATTAAGAGCGGTGACTGTGCTCCGTCTTCAAGATCTCCCTGAGGGTGCTTTCCAACAAGGTAACGCGATACCTCATTCGCCCGTGCTGTCCTCATCTACCTCGGTAAAGTCAATGTTAGACATCTGGCCATAGGTTTATATTTTGCACCTCTTGCTATCTACAAATTACTCCCATACTGACGCACGAAAAATAATATTATTGGTTGTTCTTCCTTTGTTGCAGCTTTAATGGTTAAACAGTAAGTGTTATAAAAAATACTTCCAGACAACTGTGAACATTATTTTTCTCTTTCTCAGGCCAGGGACACAATCAAACCTATACCTATCTGACGTTGCCACTTCTCTCACAATGCTTGTGGCACTCGACTTGATCGTATACCGGATTCCTTACTTGTGTTATGGAATACCAAACTGTGTGGAAATTTTTCTACAGTTGATCGCTGAACTGTTATAAATTAGTGCAAGAGTGGTTTATAATTACTCTCTACGTTGTGGACTTCATCATCCCGATAAAACAAGGACGCAAGGAAGTGATCCACGGTCATACAATATGTCGATCATCCCCTAAAATTCTGTTCTGACAGGAAACCATGGTTGAAATTCTGGAAACATTGTAGCTCAAATTTCTACTACAATAAACATAAAAATATGCACATTTAGTGTACGTGTAAACATTCGTGTCATCACAACACATAATACAAATAACACTATTATATTTCTCCTTCTGGAGAATACCTGGGATAAACGTTAAAGCTTTCATTTGACTTCATCTGGACAGAAGGAAATTCGCAATTGAAAAGAAGCTTTATACGAAGAGAATGCCAAACAAAACTGCTATCGGCAGTTCTAGAGAAATTTTGTAGATGCTCAAACTGACAAGATGAAGAAGAAATACAAGCAAATGAAGGTTCTCGCGGCGTGTCACACAGTACTGTCTTCTCAAGATTTTTACCGCGTCTGTCCGCAGTACTGCAGCTACGTCACGGAAGGCATGTCTTGTCCTTATATTGCCTGGCCTGTAAAAGACAACATGACTTGTGGAACGTTGTAGACGTACTGCGAATTGAGACGAAAAGAAAACCGAGAAGATTTTATTACAAGGCGTACTTATTAGTAGACTATACATGAATCATCTTGATTTTGCTGATGATTTTATACTGCTTACCCCTAATTAGGTTCCTAATCCAGTTACAAAGCTTTTCTGACTATTATCAAAATCAACGGATAGCTTCTTTTGAATTTCGCTCTTCTGAATGTGCCGATTAGCATGTCTAGGGCCATCGATAGATTTGTCGCGATTGATGGGCTGCATGTCGTACATGGTTGGGAGGACGGTTGTTACAGGGGCGACCGCGGAGCGATAACAAGCAAGTGTGAGCTGTATATGGGACTGTCCACAAGGGAATGTAACGTGTGTGTACCAAGTATGGTTACTGTCAGTTTTATGTGATTGACGCGGAAACTTACAGTGATTACTGTGGTTCATTCTCTGGAGACGTTGAGTCACTGCCTTCAGAGAGGACGAGACCCATGTAGCATGGACGTGATAGTATGATTCTTTTCATGGACATGATAGATGAGGGCAGTTTCCTGTTCTATAGTACAGATGGGCCAAATGAAGGGACTGTTATGTGACAGGACTTTGAATAAATACATGTGGAAAGAAATTTGCTGCTCTGAACTGACATTATTCATTGCTGTTATCACTGTTTTTTACCACAAAGTTATGGGTGGTATAGTTGGTCTTTGCCTTGCGACCCTCTAAGCAATATACACTGATCAGCCAGAACATTATGACTACTTATTAATAGCCAGTATGTCCACCTCTGGTGTGGGTAGAAGCAGCGACGGATCGTGACATGACAGCAATGAGACCTCGGTAGGTCGCTGCAGGGAGCTGGCACCACATCTGCACGCATAACTCACCTAATTCCCGTAAATTCCGTGGAGGGGGCCGATGAGCTCTGACGTCGCGTTCAGTTACATCTCGAATGTGCTGTGCTGAATCGGTGTCAGATCTGACGAATTGGGGGGAGGGGGCAGGGAGGGGAGGGGGAGAGGAGCACTCAACTGGAACTCGCCACTATGTTTCCCGAACGACTCCACCACACACTTGGCATTATGACATAGATCATTATCTCATTGAAAAATGCCGCTGCTTCGGGAAACATGAAGGGATGTAGTTGTCTGCAACCAGTGTACGATACTCCTTGGCCTTCATGGTGCCTTGCACGAGCTTCACTGGACCAATGGACGCTCAGGCGAACGTTTCCCAGAGCGTAATGGAGCCGACGCCAGCTTGTCTCCATCTCACTGTACAGGTGTCAAGGAGCTGTTCCCCTGGAAGACGACAGATTCGCGCCTTGCCATCGGCATGATGAAGAAGGTATCGAATTCATCAGACAATGCAATTCTCTGCCGCCGCACCAACGTCCAGTGCCGGTGGTCGAGTGCTCATTTCAGTCGCAGTTGCTGATGTCGTGGTGTTAACATTGCCACGTACATGGATCATCGGCTGCGGACGGCCATCGTTAGGAGTATTCGGTGCACAGTGTACTCAGACACACTTCTACTCTGCCCATCATTAAAGTCTGATGTTAGTTCCATCACAAATCGCTGTGTGTGCTGTTTTACCAGTCCGTGCAGCCTCCGTCGTCCTGACGCGATTTTTACCTTGGTTTAACCAGGTGTTGAAGACACCCACCACAACACTCCTCGGACACCCAGCAAGTCGTGCATTTTCGGAAATCTGTCCTTGGTCAAACTCAGGCAAATCATGCGCCTTTCCCTTTCCACACACGGATAGCACGCTCATTGATATTACACACATCGTGAGGGTGTCTGACTAGCTGTCATTCCTCGCCAGGTGACCATGCTATGCCTGGACAGATTTATATCAATAGTAAGTCGGGTGTCATAATGTTCTGTCTGATCAGTGTAGAACTCACATAACGGAACAGACGTTATTGGTGATTGCCTATCGGATTAGTGCGTATGCTGTGGCGCGAGCATGCAGTTCACAGTACGATGATGCAGGGACTGGGTTACAGAGCAGTTTTGGTATCAAATCATTTTCACCTAACTGTGGAGCGCTTACAGTCACCGGACCTCACGTGCGTTACGCGATCGAAAGTATCCGGACACCCCCAGAATGTACATTTTTCGTATTAGGTGCACTGTGGTGCCACCTACTGCCAGATACTCCATATCAGCGACCTCAGTAGTCATTATATATCGTGATAGTGCTGAATGGGGCGCTCCGCGGAACTCACGGACTTTGGATGTGGGCAGGTGTCGGCCGGGGTTGGCCGAGCGGTTCTAGGCGCTATAGTCTGGAACCGCGCGATCGCTATGGTCGCAGGTTCCCATCCTGCCTCGGGCATGGATGTGTGTGAGGTCCTTAGGTTAGTTAGGTTTAAGTAGTTCTACGTTCTAGGGGACTGATGACCTCAGCAGTTAAGTCCCATAGTGCTCAGAGCCATTTGAACCACTTTTGTGGTCAGGTGATTGGGTGTCACTTGTGGTATACGCCTTTACGAGAGATTTCCACACTACTAAACATCCCTAGGTCCACTGTTTCCGATATGATAGTGAAGTGGAAACATGAAGGGACACGTACAGCACAAAAGCGTACTGGCCGACCTCGTCTGTTGACTGACAGAGACCGCCGACAGTTGAAGAGGGTCGTTATTTGTAATAGGCAGATATCTATACAGACGATCACACAAGAACCCCAAACTGCATCAGGATCCACTGCAAGTACTATGACAGTTGAGAAAACTTGTATTTGATGGTCGAGCGGCTGCTCATAAGCCACACGTCACGCCGATAAATGCCAAATGACGCCTCGTTTGTTGTAAGGAGCGTAAACGTTGGACGATTGAACAGTGGATGAACGTTACGTGGAGTGACGAATCACGGTACACAACGTGGCGATCCGGTAGCAGGATGTGGGTATAGCGAATGCCTGGTGAATGTCCTCTGCCAGCGTGTGTAGTGCCAATAGTAAAATTCGGAGCCAGTGGTGTTATGGTGTGGTCGTGTTTTTCATGGAGGGGGCTTGCACTCTTTGTGGTTTTGCGTGGCACTATCACAGCACAGGCCTATATTGATGTTTTAAGCACCTCCTTGGTTCCCACTCTTGAAGAGAAATTCGAGGATGGAGATTGCATCTTTCAGCGCGGTCGAGCACCTGTTCATATTGCACGGCCTGTAGCGAAGTGGTTACACGACAATAACATCGCTGTAATGGACTGGCCTGCACAGAGTCCTGACCTGAATCCTATAGAACACTTTTGGGGTGTTTTAGAACTCCGTGCTAGGCCTCACCGACCGACATCGATACCTGTCCTCAGTGCATCACTCCGTGAAGAATGGGTTGCCATTCCTCAAGAAACTTCCCAGCACCTGATTGAACCTATGCCTGCGAGAGTAGAAGCCGTCGTCAAGGCTGAGGGTGGGCCAACACCATATTTAATCCCAGCATTACCGATGGAGGGCGCCACGAACTTGTAAGTCATTTTCAGCCAGGTGTCCGGATACTTTTGATAATATAGTGTAGATTTTTCGGCGTCTTGTTGGACAGCAGGTGCTGCCCAGGAGGAGGTTAATCTTACTGTAGGTATGGTAACTATCTGTTATCAGTGTGGACCGTCAACAGAAAGGACCGAACAAGGAACGGCGCTAAGATGAGCGAAATGTACCACACTGTTGACAGAAGGTTCAACTGGATGAGCCACTTCGACTTTGTTTGCACATTACGTAAATGTTTGTTTTTTATCTTGACGATCCTAGTGTTTTAATGAATGAATTATATTGAAGTTTTGAATTTTAGTAATACTATTGTTGATTTCAGATTTAGTAATGCTGATACTGGTATCAAGTGCAAATTTTCAAATAAAAGAGCAGGAGACCTCTGTAGAAAATTATAATACACAGAGCTGTGGATATAGTACGACCGGGAGCACATGAAAGTTTCTCACTAAAATCTACATTTGAATAATTCTGAGCTGCACTCGTTTTGGAGCCGTATATGTCCTGTTAGTATTAAGTGACTGTTATTATCACTATGAAATGAGGAATAACTTATATGTCTCGAAATAAATGTTACGGGGCCTGTAAGATGTTGCTTTCGAATTTAAATGGAGTTTAAGCATTATGAACTTTGTCTTTCTCTAACAGTTTATTGCTCATAAATTGTTCCTGCTCTGGCAGTTATTGGTATTATCTTTTCTACGAAGATTTTATTATGTTGAATCTGGTTACATACAAAAGATAAGTGTAGGCCTACTATTAATGTATTAGTAAATGTCGCTTCGTACTCATTTTCTGAGGTTAATTTGAGTAGTTTAAGTTCCACTGCACGCGAAGTGTGCAAAGAATATTTCAGAGGATTCTTGATGTATAATTTTCACGCAGTTATTATCGAAAGGATACCAATCTACGATTCAGGTGACCTTGATAAACTTTTTCAGTTATCTACTGGAATGAACTTTACCAGCTCTCAAACGCAACACTCAGTTACTTAGAGAAGCGGAGTCGTCTGCAGACGCTCCAGCCTTTAGAAACCATTCGCCGTTCTTATCTTCTCAGGAACTGCGCCAAAGGGATGCAGATTCATACATTGAATCGTCTGACCCCTCTTTTCGGTCTGCAATAATTGTCTGCGGGTCGTGGGAGACGGGGCGGACGAGAGAGAGCGAAGGAAAGAGGGCAATATCGCGACGCAGAGACGTCGTTATGGCCTCGGCAAACACTCGGCCCCACTCGTCTTTTATTGGCACATTAATTTCAGCTGCGAGCGGCGGCGCACGCGAACGGCCTATTTTATGCCTCATCACGTAATGGCGCCGCAGGGGTGCGAGGGGTGCTCTGCGCGGATGCAGGCAGAGGGAGGGGGAGACAGGGCGAGGAGGGGGAGGGGGTAGTGATTTGATGGGCGGCGAGAGTCGTAGAGGAGTGCGGCAGGGTGTCGGGCGGAACACGTATTGGCAGCCACTGGGGCGTCGCAGGAACGGAGTACCAAAACTGGTCACGTGAATTCCATCAGATCTGAAGTATCTGTCTGTATTTGTCGTACTCAGCTGCGGCAGGCGACCTCCGAAAAAATATAGAGCAAATACAGTCCACCGAACAATGTCCGCACATGTATGGTTTCCACGTCAGTCCACTGAATGACGACTCCAATCTAAACATCGTCCATTTTCGGACTACATCCCAAACGAGTGTCAGAAGCGCGTTACTGCTTGCGGTTGTACAGGACGCCCCACAAGTCTACATCTACATTTATATACGTACTCTGCAAACCACTATACGGTGCATGGTGGAGGTTATCCTGTTTCTCTCCTGTTCCATATACAAATGAACCGATGGGGAAACGACTATCTATTTGCCTTTGTACGAGCCCTATTTTTTCTTTTTTTGTCTTAGCTGTTCTCACGCGATATGTATGTTGGTGCCAGTAGAATAGTTCCGTAGATCGTCGCAAATATCGGTTCTCTAAACTTTCTCAATATTGTTTCGCCAAGAGAACCTCTTCTTCCTTTCAGGGATTGCCATTTGAGTTCATGTAGGATTTCCATTCATCGAATCTACTGGTAACAAATTTAGTAGAACGCCTCTGAATTCCTTCGACGTCTTCCTGTAATGCGAGCAAGTGGGGACCCAATACACTCGAGCATTACTCAACAATGTGTCGCACTTACGTCCCTGTACGGGGCACCCTTTACAGATCAGCTACACTTCCCTACAGTTCCGTACAGTTCACCTTCCCTATTGCCAACCTTATTTGCTCCTCCCATTTCATATCGCTCTACAGTCCTACACGTAGATATTTTTGGATATGAAGTGCCGCAGAACACGCCATTAGTACTCTATTCGGACCCACCCCGAACCGTTATGGAGCCACCACAAGATTGCACAATGCCTTCTTAACAACTTGGATCTCGAATTCGGGAGGACGACGGTTCAAACCAGCGTCCGGTTGTCCTGATTTAAGTTTTCCGTTATTTCCCTAAATGCTATCAGGCACATGCCGGAATGGTTCCTTTGAAAGGGCACGGCCGACTTTCTTCCCCATCCTTTCCTAATCCAATAGGACTGCAGACCTCGCTGTTTGGTTCCCTCCCCCAAATCAATCAACCAACCAACCTACCAATAACTTGGATCCATGGCTTCGTGGGATATGCACCACAGTCGAATCCTGGCTCAGCTCTTACCAACTGAACTCGGGACTTATCTGACCAGGCCACTGTTTTTCAGTCATCTAGGGTTCAGTGATCATGGAAACGAGCCCGGGAAAGAAGCTGCAGGCGATGTCGTACTGTTTGCAAAGGCACTCGCTTCGGTGATCTGCTGCCATAGACCACTGACGCCAAATTTCACCACACTGTCCTAAAAGATACGTCCGTCATACGTACCATATTGATTTCTGCGGTTATTTCAAGTATGTTGCTTGTCTGTTAGCACTGACAACTCTACGCAAAAGCGTTGCCTTTTGTCGCTAAGTGAATGCCGTCGGCTTCTGCGTTATACGTGGTGAGAGGTTATGCCTGATATTTGGTATTCCCGGTACACTCGTGGCAAAGTAGATCTCGGAATTTTGAATTCCCTGATGATTTCCGAAACGTAATGTCCGTTGCGTCTAGTTCCAATCACCACTCTGCGTTCAGAGTCTGTTAATTCGCGTCGTGCTGCCAATATCGCGTCGAAAACCTTTTGACATAAATCACCTAAATAAAAATGTCAGCTCGTTTTATGCATTGCGTACGCGATGCTACTGCCGTCTGTATGTGTGCATATCGCTATCCCATCACTTATGTCACCTCAGTGGATATGCAAGAGTACTGTATTTCTTGGATTTATTCAGCTGAGAAAATGTACAAAGAGTTCTTCTTATGGAGCAGACCAAACTGTACAAGTTTACTTAGAAAAATGAAGAAACCGCTGGACAGTTGCTTAATCGACAATCTTTTATTGTGTACGCCATCAGTTTCGCTTAATGTTCCATCATTTGGTATCAAAAGTAAAAATCATTTGACCATCTGTGAGCATTCTCACCCCAATGACCACACTGTGATGAGGATGACTTCAGATGACTTAGTGATTTTATTTTTTGCTCCGGATGGTGGAACTTTAAGTGTTCCGAAACCGATCGCGTACCCAATAAAAGATTGTCGATTAAGCAATTGTCCTGCGGTTTCTTCATTTTTACATATTTTACTCATTGTGTTAGTGCATCTTGTAATACAACAAACGATAATCTTCCGAAACACTTTACTTTTATTTGACACACTAACTTTTAATCAGAAAACAAGTTTTAGTTTACAAGAATTTTTATTAATTACATATTTTACTTCTCAACATTAATTAGAAAAATTATTTAATCGGTGTTTTTCAGACTGCTGGTCGTAATATTATGGCACTCTGAAGATACCACATACAGAGCAGCGTGGAACGTCATGGAGGCATCTGAACTGGCAGCAGATCTCTCGAGAACATCTACTGCTCTTGCAACTTCGGCACAAGGTGGCTTTGTCATATCTGCATGTTCCTCTCCAAAAGTCGACAGTAAATCGCTATCGTTCTCTTCTGAACCATGAGCCAAACTGATGACTGGTTCCTCAGCAAATAGATGTTGTCCTCTGCGTGTGTATATTCTTCCTTATTGAGGGTGCAAGAAGGCACCAATTGGGTGTAAACCAGTAAAAGAGCAGCGTTGAAATTCAAAGTTCTATCAACGTTACGAATAGGTTCAGATGCTGAACATCGGTTTCCTCTTCAGCTTCAGAGGCGCCATCAGTTGCTGTCCAGGATTTCTTAGAGCAGTTAGTTATGGTGTCTCTTGTAGCTTCACTCCAAATAGCAGGTATTTTGTGGATAGCTTGCAGTACATTGCAATGCGGAAGTGTTACTTGTTGCTGGACTGCACTGATGGCAGCCTAAACAAGTCGAAGTCTGTAATTACGCTTTGTTGAGTCGTTTACTCATTGGTCCAATGGCTCCAGATGGTCTGTGATATTAGGCAATACTACAGCTTCTATGTTTGGATGTTCCAGGTCATCGAAGTGTTGTGATGATCAGTGGTCCAAAGGTAGTAAAATATTTCTCTTCCTCGTAGCCATTTGTTGCTGAACCTTCAAGAAAAATTTGATCATCCAAGCTTTATTATTATTCTCGTAGTGGCAAGGCAGATTGAATAGGTTGACATTTTTAAAACAAAGTGGAATATTTTATTTTACGGTGTCTAATGGTCTGAGTTTCTCAGAACCGTCCGAACTACAACACAGGACAACCGTCAGTCTCTCCTGCGTGTTCCTCCATTACATTTGCCGCCCTTGACACGTAGTGGTAATCCAGGCATCTACTTACAGAAGACGCCGGCTTCACACATACTTAACATATCCCTGAGGTGATACTAATGAGAGAACATGGTTTGGAATTACCCCTCTCAGTAATTGCCATCTTCAACGTTTGTGTTCCTCCCCACATCGCATCTTCTGAAAACGCTATAGGCAACCCTCAGAACACACAAATCCAGATATTCCCCTTTTCTGGTCGATTTCAAGAACCTTTTCTTGAAACATGGACAGAGACAATTGAGTTTTCTGTGAGTGCGTATGTTCGAACCATTCAAACAATGAATCATGCACTTCTTCATTTTTGGGTGGCCTCATGCTCTTGCTATTGCCACTAAATGGATCGCTTTCCAGAAATCCCGTAAACTTAACATGATAACGAGCAAGGTGCCTAAAATCCTACGAAACATCCTGCATTGCTATTCATACAAAATCACCCATTTTCAGGGACCGCTTCCGCTGACGCGCCAAAACGACAAACCTTCACTCAGGAATTTCTTGCTCGGATGGAAGTGGACAACAAACGACCATGGAACATTCTGTAACAGACGAAGCCCATTTCCATCTTCCTGGACATGTCGATACGCAGAAGTGGAGAGCATGGCCAACGAAATTTCCGCATGCACTTCAACCGTACCAATTCATTCTGCAAAGGTGACTGTGTGGTGCAGGTTGATGGAATCGTTCATCAAAAAAAAAAAAAAAAAAAAAAAAAAAAAAAAAAATGGCTCTGAGCACTATGGGACTTAACATCTGTGGTCATCAGTCCCCTAGAACTTAGAACTACTTAAACCGAACTAACCTAAGGACATCACACACATTCATGCCCGAGGCAGGTTTCGAACCTGCGATCGTAGCGGTCACGCTGTTCCAGACTGAAGCGCCCAGAACCGCACGGCCACACCGGCCGGCAATCGTTCATCATGTGGCCATATTTTATTGAGAAAGTGGGTCATGCTGGTTCTGTTACCTGTGCCGTCACTGGCAAACGCTATGAAAGTCTTTTGCGCATCCAGGTTATTCCAAGCGTTCAACAGCGTTGATATGTGGGTAGGATCATTTTTATGCAAGATGGCATTCACCCGCACGTTGTGCAGCCAGTGAAGCGGCATTTCGGAAATGCAAGAATTATCGGCCGTTATTTCCCTACAGCCTGGCCAACCAGATTACCTTATCTTAATCCGTCTGACCGACTGTGGGGTTATCTGAAAAATGCTGTGATCAGCGCTCCAGTTACGAACTCAGCTAAATTGAAGGCACACATTGCGCAACACATTCTGAATGTGACCCTGAAACACTCCAATCTATTGTGGAACATGCTGTTTCTCTGTTTCAGCCTGTGGAAGAAAACGATGGACAGGACACTGAAAATGTCTTGCGTCACTCTCACGACAGTTAGAAACCGATGTCATATTGCTTTTTATGCTGTTTCTGGTCTCAGAATAGTTAAAAACCGACCTTTTCCATACTATGTAGTACGGTCTTGCCGTGGACACGGAACTACACTACTGGCCATTAAAATTGCTCCACAAAGAAGAAATGCAGATGATAAACGGGTACTCATTGGACAAATATATTATACTAGAACTGACACGTGATTACATTTTCACGCAATTTTGTTGCATAGCTAGTACCCAGAACAACCACCTCTGGCCGTAATAGCAGCCTTGATACGCCTGGGCGTTGAGCCAAACCGAGCTTGGATGGCGTGTACAGGTACAGCCGCCCACGCAGCTACAACACGATACCACAGTTCATCAAGAGTAGTGACGAGCCAGTTGCTCGGCCACCATTGACCAGACGTTTTCAATTGGTGAGAGATCTGGAGAATGTGGTGGCCAGGGCAGCGGTCGAACATTTTCTGTATCCGCAAAGGCCCGTACAGGACATGCGACATGCAGTCGTGCATTATCCTGCTGAAATGTAGGGTTTCGCAGGGATCGAATGAAGGGTAGAGCCACGGGTCGTAACATATCTGAAATGTAACGTCCACTGTTCAAAGTGCCGTCAATGCGAACTAGAGATGAACGAGTCGTGTAACCATTGGCACCCCATGCCCTGACGCTGGGTTATACGCCAGTATGGCGATGATGAATACACGCTTCCAGTGTGCGTTCACCGCGATGTCGCCAAACACGGATGCGACCATCATGATGCTGTAAACAGAACCTGGACTCATCCGAAAAAATTACGTTTTGCCATTCGTGCACCCAGGTTCGCCGTTGAGTACACCATTGCAGGCGCTCCTGTCTGTGATGCAGCGTCAAGGGTAACCGCAGCCATGGTCTCCGAGCTGATACTCCATGCTGCTGCAAGCGTCCCCGTCTGTTGACTCAGGGATCGAGACGTGGCTGCACGATCCGTTACAGCCATGCGGATAAGATGCCTGTCATCTCGACTGCTAGTGATATCAGGCCGTTGGGATCCAGCACGGCGTTCCGTATTACCCTCCTGAACCCACCGATTCCATATTCTGCTAACAGTCATTGGACCTCGACCAACGCGAGCAGCAATGTCGCGATACGATAAACCGCAATCTCGATGGGCTACAATCCGACCTCTATCAAAGTCGGAAACGTGATGGTACGCATTTCTCCTCCTTACACGAGACATCATAACAACGTTTCATCAGGCAACGCCGGTCAACTGCTGTTTGTGTATAAGAAATCGGTTGCATACTTTCCTCATGTTAGCACGTTGTAGGTGTCGCAGCCGGCGCCAAGCTTGTGTGAATGCTCTGAAAAGCTAATCATTTGCATATCACAGCATCTTCTTCCTGTCGGTGTAATTTCGCTACTGTAGCACGTCATCTTCGTGGTGTAGCAATTTTAATGGCCAGTAGTGTAGTTTCAGCCTACTATTAGTAGTCAATGGATAATGCAGGTCGCAGCTGTTAACTGCCGAACTTGTGCAGTCATGCTTTTCGAACATTACGGATGTGCAACTCAGGCGACTTCTAATACGTTTGTTTGTTCCGTGACGTTTCCCCTTGCGTTAATAATATACTGTTCAGATCTGACGTCATTCAGAGCAGCAGTTCTCTTTCCACAGCATTTAGAGGCTGAAGCTGTAACTGTAACTTTAATTACAGACACCCTATATATACGGCCGGCCGCGGTGGCCGTGCGGTTCTGGCGCTGCAGTCCGGAACCGCGGGACTGCTACGGTCGCAGGTTCGAATCCTGCCTCGGGCATCGGTGTGTGTGATGTCCTTAGGTTAGTTAGGTTTAAGTAGTTCTAAGTTCTAGGGGGCTTATGACCTAAGATGTTGAGTCCCATAGTGCTCAGAGCCATTTGAACCATTTCACCCTATATATACTTACACATTTACTCATTTTAGACGAAAAATGAGACATGAAGTATCTAATGAGGGGACCAAATTTTAGTTTGTAGTATGAATTACCCAAAATTCGATTGAAGTCGTAGAATTTTCGATTTAATTTGGCAGGGATCGAGCAGCTAGTACAAGTTAACCGAGTTTTCACTTTATCCGACTTCGAAACAACGTAGGTCAGTTGTAAATTGCTGTTTTATTGATATCGCTGCTTTTAAGCCGACGCAGAGCATTGTTGTCAGTGTTATATTGTTTTGTTTCAATAATGGATTTTCCAGCTGTCAAACAATGGCTGATATGAGCCGACACAGTTACTCTGTTGATAAGCGATTAATGACGTTTATATGGTTGCTTGAACGTCCACTAACTCGACGAAAAATGACAGACAAAGTCTCACCTGCTTTATTGCGAGGAATGGGTTTTTGTTTCAGACAGTGCCAAAGGCATAATGCGTAGAGAACGTAGGAAAACATGAGTGGAAACGCGTGCCTCCGGCTTCTGCATAGATGAGTAGCATTCCTACGTTCCCTTCATTTCTTTACACAGTACCACAGTACATTGTATTTACATAAACGTTCATCTGAAGACGGTTGACTGAATGACGGGCGTGCATTGATCTTGTGCTTCCTTTTGGCTACAGTCAACTGGTATGTTAACCGTCTTACCTGCAGTGTGCGTTGGTTCAGGAGAGTGAAAGTCCATTGTGTGTTGTGTTTTAACAACGTCATTTTATCGTGAATGGTATACTGTGATACGTTTTTGAACAGGTCTAAAGGAGAGTACGTGGATTACGGAACAAACAAGGTAAAGTGCTGCTAACAAAAACGCACTGTTATTTCTATCTTCGTAACGAACAAGGCTACCAGAAAAACGGTCATGCAAGTTGATGAATACTTGGTAGAGAACCAACATTTGCTTGGTACATTTCTTTCATTTTGCTTCTGAAAAAAAAAGTTATTTCTGATGATCAGAATAAATGATAAACCTCCTCTTTTTAGAATTATGAACACAGTAATACCCTTGCACTTACTTATGAAAAGATACTTTTTCTCCATTAACCTATTTCGATTCGCATCCACAGTATCAACAATTATTGACCGTTGATGACAGTAATAAATAAATTTTAAAAAATGAGAGTAACTTTTAAGATTCATTCCTATCACAAAAAGGAAAGATATAGGGTTATACGAAATTATATTAACAATCCCAGCTTGATGTTGAAGACATGCGCAGTACGCTACGCTTACTCCGTCGACATTTCTTCTCTACTGTACTCGACACTGTTTGTCACACAGTTAACTTCAGTCTACATGGTTCCATATGTGTTCGAGTAATTAGACTACTTCCTTCTCGTGCCAAAATTTAGTCCATGAACTTACTGAGGCGACTACAGCTTGGCGGCTTGCGTCGTTAATAAGGCGTCTGGTTGTGGCAGGAGAGTTCAATATTAATCTGCCGGCTGCTTGAACTCGATTTCGTAATCGCAAAAATTACAACGTGAAATGTCTAAAACCTCAAGTCATACACTCCTGGAAATGGAAAAAAGAACACATTGACACCGGTGTGTCAGACCCACCATACTTGCTCCGGACACTGCGAGAGGGCTGTACAAGCAATGATCACACGCACGGCACAGCGGACACACCAGGAACCGCGGTGTTGGCCGTCGAATGGCGCTAGCTGCGCAGCATTTGTGCACCGCCGCCGTCAGTGTCAGCCAGTTTGCCGTGGCATACGGAGCTCCATCGCAGTCTTTAACACTGGTAGCATGTCGCGACAGCGTGGACGTGAACCGTATGTGCAGTTGACGGACTTCGAGCGAGGGCGTATAGTGGGCATGCGGGAGGCCGGGTGGACGTACCGCCGAATTGATCAACACGTGGGGCGTCAGGTCTCCACAGTACATCGATGTTGTCGCCAGTGGTCGGCGGAAGGTGCACGTGCCTGTCGACCTGGGACCGGACCGCAGCGACGCACGGATGCACGCCAAGACCGTAGGATCCTACGCAGTGCCGTAGGGGACCGCACCGCCACTTCCCAGCAAATTAGGGACACTGTTGCTCCTGGGGTATCGGCGAGGACCATTCGCAACCGTCTCCATGAAGCTGGGCTACGGTCCCGCACACCGTTAGGCCGTCTTCCGCTCACGCCCCAACATCGTGCAGCCCGCTTCCAGTGGTGTCGCGACAGGCGTGAATGGAGGGACGAATGGAGACGTGTCGTCTTCAGCGATGAGAGTCGCTTCTGCCTTGGTGCCAATGATGGTCGTATGCGTGTTTGGCGCCGTGCAGGTGAGCGCCACAATCAGGACTGCATACGACCGAGGCACACAGGGCCAACACCCGGCATCATGGTGTGGGGAGCGATCTCCTACACTGGCCGTACACCACTGGTGATCGTCGAGGGGACACTGAATAGTGCACGGTACATCCAAACCGTCATCGAACCCATCGTTCTACCATTCCTAGACCGGCAAGGGAACTTGCTGTTCCAACAGGACAATGCACGTCCGCATGTATCCCGTGCCACCCAACGTGCTCTAGAAGGTGTAAGTCAACTACCCTGGCCAGCAAGATCTCCGGATCTGTCCCCCATTGAGCATGTTTGGGACTGGATGAAGCGTCGTCTCACGCGGTCTGCACGTCCAGCACGAACGCTGGTCCAACTGAGGCGCCAGGTGGAAATGGCATGGCAAGCCGTTCCACAGGACTACATCCAGCATCTCTACGACCGTCTGCATGGGAGAATAGCAGCCTGCATTGCTGCGAAATGTGGATGTACACTGTACTGGTGCCGACATTGTGCATGCTCTGTTGCCTGTGTCTATGTGCCTGTGGTTCTGTCAGTGTGATCATGTGATGTATCTGACCCCAGGAATGTGTCAATAAAGTTTCCCCTTCCTGGGACAATGAATTCACGGTGTTCTTATTTCAATTTCCAGGAGTGTATATACGACTACTGAATGACTCAAATCAGCGTTTTACGCATTATGGACGAGCAGACTACTGTAGCGAGGGGCAAAATCGCATTAAACAGTATTAATGCACGACTGCGCCATCTGTGGCCAATTGTGCCCAATGTGAAGACGTGCATGAGTAAGACTTGCAGTAATGACGCAATGTGCGCGTTAATGCTATCCCACAGTTAAATAACACAACAGCGAAATTATTTACCGCTAGCCACCACTAGGAAGCAGTGAGTATTAAGAATCCTGACAAGAAAAAATTATACTTCCCAAATATATGTAAATAAGACACACACTGAAGCGCCAGAGAAACTGGTGCAGCCAAACGTATTCAGATATAGAGATTCGTAAACCGGCAGAACACGGCGCTGTGGTCGACAACGCATCTTTTTCTTATATAAGAAAAAGATGTGTCAGGCGCAGTTGTTAGATCGTTTACTGCTGCTACAATGGCAGATTATCAAGAATAAAATGAGTTTGAGCGTGGTTTTATAGTTGGTGCACGAGCGATGGGACACAGCATCTCCGAAGTAGCGATGAAGTTGGGATTTCCCCGTTCGACCATTTCACGCGTGTACCGTGATTACCAGGAATCCGGTAAAACAATAAATCTGCGACGTCGTTGCGGCCGGAAAAAGATCTTGCAAGAAAGAGACTAACGACGACTGAAGAGAATTGTTCAACGTGACAGAAGTGCAACCTTCCTGCAAATTGCTGCAGGTTTCAATGCTGGACCATCAACGATTGTCATCCATTCAAAGAAACATCAATATGGGCTTTCGGAGACGAAGGCCCAGTGTACCCTTGATGACTGCATGAGACAAAGCTTTACGCCTTGGTTGGGCCTGTCAGCACCGACACTGGACTGTTGATAACTGAAAACATGTTGCTTCGTCAGACAAGTCTCGTTTCAAATTGCATCGAGCATATGGACTTGTATGGGTATGGAGACAGCCACATGAAACCATGGACCTTGCATGTAAGCAGGGGACTGTCCAAGCTGGTAGAGGCTCTGTAATGGCATGGGGCGTGTGCAATCGGAGTGATATTGGACCCCTGATACGTCTAAATACCACTCTGACAGGTGAAACTTACGTAAGCATCCTGTCTGGTCATCTGTAACTATTCATGTGCATTGTGCATACAGACAAACTTGAGCAATTCCAGCAGGACAATGCGGCACCTCACATGTCCAGAAATGTTACAGAGTGGCTCCAGGAACACTCTTCTGTGTTTAAACACTTAGGCTTGCTACCAAACATCCCAGATATGAACATTATTGATCATATCTGTGATGCCTTGAATGTGCTTTTCGGAAGAGATCTGCACCCCCTCGTACTCTTACGGATTTATGGACAGCCCCGTAGGATTCATATGTCAGTTCCCTCTACCAGTACTTCAGGCATTAGTCGAGTCCATGACACGTCGTCTTGCGGCACTTCTGCGTGCTCGCGGTGGCCATACACGATATTAGGAGTGTATTACAAAGCGTTGCAGTACAAGGCTCACAGAGTCTTTTTTAAATGATCAAGCTGTTGTCAGGCTGGAAGATAGCCAAATGTGGACTTCAGGTAAGAGCAGGTGTTTTTGTTTTTAAGTGAGTTGGATACTAATGTGCACTGACCTATGAATAATTCAGTTTTACAAGAACACCATGTACACTCGCTTTCCAAAATTGTTACCTAGGAAGTATTTCAAAGACTTGTTACTACTGGTGCAAGTGGTAATGGTAGTTAAAGGTGAAGTTAATGCTACTTATCCCGATAGTATATTTCACTTTCAGTTTTCAACATGTGTGCACTTGCTGCTCCTTGTGGATATAATGTTGTTGTGAAACCCAGAAAGAGAACATACTATTAAATAACAGTTCACATAATCCAAGGAGTGTCACTTTATAGTACTGAACAAGAAATGAGTCAGTGTTTGTTCATAATAACTGTAATACTTCATATATATGATTTTTTTGGGGGTCACGCGATGATCACTTGTTATGTTTTGGTTATATATTATGGGTAATTGCATTTGGATGGTGCTTCTGGGATTAATGAGGAGGTTTCACAGCTAAGAATATTGGCATGTTATTCATGAGTAAACTAAATGTTTCGGAAAATCAGTTAAGGATACACGCTGCTGACGACCATTTACTTCCTCATTGGTATTATTAATCATTCCGTGTATTATAATTGTAGTGTGTGGCACTGCGATGACTTCCACCTCCCTTGCCATGAGGTACATGCTTTTTACTTTATGTAGGTAAAGGGAATTACACGTTACCACGCATTGTACCGACTTTTAATTCTCATAACAGCAGTACAATACGGGTGGTAGATTAGTGAAAGAAGACGTTCTGCCTCCAAAAGAGGCAGCTGCTGTTAATAATTTATGACTAGTTACTTCCGTCACAGCAACAGGATGTAAGTAATTTTGACTAGTTTCAGGCGTTGCAAGTCATCCCAGGATCTTCATATGGAATCGATGTTTTGGTGATAAACGTCGCTGTGAATGGTTGCAACGACATCTAAAAACTTTAATGCAGACGCAGCCACTCACGGGGAATGGAGGTACTCACGGCACCTCGTAGACAGAATGGTGTGTGACGATCTCAGACTCTGCTCAACGTCATAAGAGATGAACTGCTTGCGACGGACACCCCGAGCTGCCTGCGATAAAATGAGCTGTTCTAGACAAGGAGTTTGTGTCGTGGCATCTTGGCAAGGTTGTGCCACCAGTGCATCTCTTCCGGGAAATCCATGGTGGCACGGTTAACTACCGGAGGATATGGACATCCTGGAAACGCCCCGTATTATTTCATTCCATGTAACTTTCAAATATTCTCGAAAAAACTCGAGCGTTTTTAATTCCCTGAATCAAGGTCGACTACTCTAAAGACTACGTCGCTCTTCCATAGAACGCTCGTCTGTCACACGGGCGACCTGTGTTCCATTGCCGGTCGAGCACTAATTGCTGGTTTCTTGGGGCAGTGTATCTACTTTTTATAAATATGAAACTCAACAGAAGTATGTGGATTATCACATATTTCACTTTCTATGAAAAATGCGCGTCTTCTTATTTATTATTGCCTATCACAAACAAAAATGTAGTTTTCATTGCAAATAAAAGTTCTAAGTTACCGATCTTTTATAAAGGATTCGTGATAAAAGAGTGTTTAAATTTAAAAAATTACAATTTTTTTTCGTCTTTACGTATTACACGCTGTATGGAAAGCCTCATAGAACATGCAAATTTGTTTAAAAAATTTCGGTGGCTGTGAATCGAACCCAGGCCACCCACAGAGCACACAAGCATCTCACCACAGTCCCATGGCCTGTCGAAAATTCGACCGGGATGTAGGGAATTAAAGAAGCTTGGAAAAATTCAAATTAGATTTTCTCGAGAATTTTGAGAGCTGTATCGCACTGCTTTGACCGATTTCAATCTGAGCTCTCAACTTCACGTACCACTGATATACAAAAATCCACTTGTCGTGTGGTCTCATTGTAAGCTATTACCCAGGAGCACAGTACCCAACACCAGTCAAAGGTTACTGTCTAGCTGTTTCCAGGGACAACATAAATTTCATTTTCAACATTTCGTACAAATAACGCTTGAATGTAAAAATTTAAAATGGTGACATAAAATACTCATTAGGAGGTATAATCTCACGCGAAAGGTTCAACACAGTTAGACAAGCATTACTGTTTCAAACTGTGTCTGTGTCTTGAAGCGTTGTAGCTCCCTCCGCAAATTGAGAGGCCAGACAAACGTGTGGTTCCTGAAGAGGGGCAGCAGCCTTTTCAGTAGTTGCAGGGGCAACAGTCTGGATGATTGACTGATCTGGCCTTGTAACAATAATCAAAACGACCTTGCTGTGCTGGTACTGCGAATGGCTGAAAGCAAGGGGAAACTACGGCCGTAATTTTTCCCGAGGGCATGCAGCTCTACTGTATGATTAAATGATGATGGTGTCCTCTTGGGTAAAATATTCCGGAGGTAAAATAGTCCCCCATTCGGCTCTCCGGGCGGGGACTACTCAAGAGGATGTCGTTATCAGGAGAAAGAAAACTGGCGTTCTACGTATCGGAGCGTGGAATGCCAGATCCCTTAATCGGGCAGGTAGGTTAGAAAATTTAAAAAGGGAAATGGATAGGTTAAAGTTAGATATAGTGGGAATTAGTGAAGTTCGGTGGCAGGAGGAACAAGACTTCTAGTCAGGTGACTACAGGATTATAAACACAAAATCAAATAGGGGTAATGCAGGAGTAGGTTTAATAATGAATAGGAAAATAGGAATGCGGGTAAGCTACTACAAACAGCATAGTGGACGCATTATTGTGGCCAAGATAGATACGAAGCACACACCTACTACAGTAGTACAAGTTTATATGCCAACTAGCTCTGCAGATGATGAAGAAATTGAAGAAATGTATGATGAAATAAAAGAAATTATTCAGATGGTGAAGGGAGACGAAAATTTAATAGTCATGGGTGACTGGAAGTCGGTAGTAGGAAAAGGGAGAGAAGGAAACGTAGTAGGTGAATATGGACTGGGGCTAAGAAGTGAAAGAGGAAGCCGCCTCGTAGAATTTTGCACAGAGCACAACTTAATCATAGCTAACACTCGGTTCAAGAATCATAAAAGAAAGCTGTATACATGGAAGAAGCCTGGAGATACTGACAGGTTTCAGATAGATTATATAATGGTAAGACAGAGATTTAGGAACCAGGTTTTAAAGTGTAAGACATTCCCAGGGGCAGATGTGGACTCCCACCACAATCTATTGGTTATGACCTGTAAATTAAAACTGAAGAAACTGCAAAAAGGTGGGAATTTAAGGAGATGGGACCTGGATAAACTAAAAGAACCAGAGATTGTACAGAGATTCAGGGAGAGCATAAGGGAGCAATTGACAGGAATGGGGGAAAGAAATACAGTAGATGAAGAATGGGTAGCTTTGAGGGATGAAGTAGTTCAAATGGTTCAAATGGCTCTGAGCACTATGGGACTCAACTGCTGAGGTCATTAGTCCCCTAGAACTTAGAACTAGTTAAACCTAACTAACCTAAGGACATCACAAACATCCATGCCCGAGGCAGGATTCGAACCTGCGATCGTAGCGGTCTTGCGGTTCCAGACTGCAGCGCCTTTAACCGCAAGGCCACTTCGGCCGGCGATGAAGTAGTGAAGGCAGCAGAGGATCAAGTAGGTAAAAAGACGAGGGCTAGTAGAAATCCTTGGGTAACAGAAGAAATATTGAATTTAATTGATGAAAGGAGAAAATATAAAAATGCAGTAAAGGAAGCAGGCAAAAAGGAATACAAACGTCTCAAAAATGAGATCGACAGGAAGTGCAAAATGGCTAAGCAGGGATGGCAAGAGGACAAATGTAAGGATGTAGAGGCTTATCTCACTTTGGGTAAGATAGAGACTGCCTACAGGAAAATTAAAGAGACCTTTGGAGATAAGAGAACCAGTTGTATGAACATCAAGAGCTCAGATGGAAACCCAGTTCTAAGCAAAGAAGGGAAAGCAGAAAGGTGGAAGGAGTATATAGAGGGGTCTATACAAGGGCGATGTACTTGAGGACAATATTATGGAAATGGAACAGGATGTAGAAGAAGATGTAATGGGAGATACGATACTGCGTGAAGAGTTTGACAGAGATGTGAAAGACCTGAGTCGAAACAAGGCAACAGGAGTAGACAACCTTCAATTGGAACTACTGACGGCCTTGGGAGAGCCAGTCCTGACAAAACTCTACGATCTGGTGAGCAAGATGTATGAGACAGGCGAAATACCCTCAGACTACAAGAAGAATATAATAATTCCAATCCCAAAGAAAGCAGGTGTTGACAGATGTGAAAATTAGCGAACTATCAGTTTAATAAGTCACAGCTGCAAAATACTAATGCGAATTCTTTATAGACTAATGGAAAAACTAGTAGAAGCCGACCTCGGAGAAGATCAGTTTGGATTCCGTAGAAATGTTGGAATACGTGAGGCAATACTGACCCTACGACTTATCTTAGAAGCTATATTAAGGAAGGGCAAACGTACGTTTCTAGCATTTGTAGACTTAGAGAAAGCTTTTGACAATGTTGACTGGAATACTCTCTTTCAAATTCTGAAGGTGGCAGGGTAAAATACAGGGAGCGAAAGGCTATTTACAATTTGTACAGAAACCAGATGGCAGTTATAAGAGTCGAGGGACATGAAAGGGAAGCAGTGGTTGGGAAGGGAGTGCGACAGGGTTGTAGTCTCTCCCCAATGTTATTCAATCTGTATATTGAGCAAGCAGCAAAGGAAACAAAAGAAAAATTCGGAGTAGGTATTAAAATCCATGGAGAAGAAATAAAAACTTTGAGGTCCGCCGATGACATCGTAATTCGTTGAATTCGAAGGTGTTCTCGCAGGTGGTGCTGTCTAGTACCAGTGGAAATCGTGTGAACAACAGTGTTCTGTGCAGTAGTGCTATTTTTTTCTGTGCTCCGCCAATATCTTCGAGAAAATGGTAAACAGAAGAGTCAACAGCAGCTCGTCAGCAGCGGGGAAGCAGCAGGTGCGGCGGGGCTGCTCTTGGCGGAAGGTGTGGCCGCGGCTCCCGGTATAGCGGAGCTGGTCCGCTCTGAGGCAAACGCTGCGCTTCGCGATAAAGACAATCTCGATCTGATAGCAGGCACTATATCAGATACTGTAACGGCAGCAGTATTGGCCAAAATGCGTGAAACTGTTGAGGCCAATACTGCCTAAATTACAGCACTAAAAAAGTCTGTGTCTGAATACGAGAAAAAGGCACGAGAGTTGGAAGTGAAACTATCTGCCGCAACAGACGAGCTAGAACAGTACCAAAGGCGAAATAGTCTACGACTGTTTGGAGTAGCAGAAAATAAGGAAGAAGACACAGACAACCTGCTTATACAGGTTGCGCGTGAAAAATTAGGCGTTGAAGTGACCAAGGCAGACATTGACAGGAGCCATCGGGTGGGACGAAAACTACCAGGTGCTACCAAACCTCGTCCAATAATAATTAAATTTGTCTCATACCGAAAAAGGGCAGAGATCTTTACCCAGAAGAAGAAGTTAGCAAGGACAGGGCTTACAATAAGGGAAGATCTGACACATGAATGGCTAAAGATTTTAAACAGTGCCATATCCCATTTCGGTGTTCAGAATGTGTGGACTCAGGATGGTAGAGTAATCATTAACGCAGCAGCTGGAAAGAAGACAGTCACAAACATGACAGAACTGAATAGTATTAAGTGAAGCTACTCGAGCCAAAAGTGCAAACTTAACACCATTTGCAAATTGTAACAGCCCTATACTCAGATATAGTCTTGTAATTGTATTAACTTTTTAATTATACCCATATTTGTACCTTCAACTAATTGTTTTTGTAACTGTATTAACTTTTTACTATTTTTTTGTGTCTGTAGCTCTAACCATTACTGTCGGCTGGTGTGCCCGTGCGGTTCTAGGCGCTTCAGTCTGGAAACGCGTGACCGCTACGGTAGCAGGTTCGAATCCTGCCTCGGGCATGGATGTGTGTGATGCCCTTAGGTTAGTTAGGTTTAATTAGTTCTAAGTTCTAGGCGACTGATGACCTTAGCAGTTAAGTCGCATAGTGCTCAGAGCCATTTGAACCATTTTCTAACCATTACTTAATTTTAGTTACTGCTAATACTTTTTTCATTCTCTCTGTTTATTCTCTTCCATTCTGTAATAGTTCTATTGCAATTATTAGTCTCTCCTTTAGTTCATTAATTACCCATTTCTTCGGTTTAAATTGTTCATAACAAAAATCACTATCAGTATCACTTTAGCAAATTTCAATCCAATTGTAGCTTCTTACGATATTCACTACCAGTATCACTATAGTAAATTTCAATTTAATTCTAGCTCCCTACGATAATCTATTAATTATTAAGCTTACTTCTCTCTGCTGCCAGCATCGGCCTCTTAAATCACTCCCCTTTCCCTTATTTCCACCCTAAGCTGTTTCAAATGCGCTAATTACATTTCTCCTCTTACGACATAGGATACACAGTGACACACAGCCGTCACTATTTTGGTCATATTCTCTTTGCACCGAATACCACTAATCCATTTTCTATACTCCCACAACCTAAGGAAATCTCTTGCAGTCGCCTTTCTTTCGGCACTCGCGGAGTCACAAACAGGGTGCGCAAAATCTCGCACACCCCTGTGTTATGTCACTTGGCGGAAGCACCGGCCAGTGCCCCTCGCGGCAGGTAGTGCCTATCAAAGGGACAAACCAGTCTGCCACCCTACTCCAGGCTGCTCAGCGGAACGCGTCAGAGCTTTTAGCAGCTCACTGCAACATCCAGTCTTTACCTGCACATTACGAAGAACTTAGCCTCCTCTTCAACCAACTAAACTACCACGTAATCCTCTTAACCGAAACGTGGTTGAAACCACACGTATCCTCTGCATCTATTCATCTCCCAGGGTACACATTTCTTAGGGCAGACAGATCAAAAAAGCGAGGTGGCGGGGTCGGCGCGTATATACGAACAGATCTCAAAGCGAAAGTCTTATGTACGTCAGATCCTGCTGAAGAAACAGAGGCTGAATTCATGTTCATTGAAATAAATATACAAAGTCGGAAATTCTTGACTGGCGTCGTGTAAAATCCGCCAAAAATAAGCTCAATGAGTTCCTTCCAGTCGGAATTACATTCACTTCAGTCTCAATACGAACATGTCATCGTAATGGGTGACTTGAACATAGACTTGCTAAGAGATACTCCCTCCGCAATAAACCTAAGAAGACTGTTTAGTTGCAATAGCATGAAATTCTTCCATTACAACCTACACACCATACGGCGCACAGTCATACTCTTATAGACGTAATCGCAACGAAACAGACTGACAAAGTAAGAGATGTTGGTCAAACATCGGCTCCTGGCCTCTCAGCACATGATGTAATATTCCTGGCCTACTCTGTGCAGCCCCCAAGGATAAAATCGCGTTACATAACTTGTAGGAACATGAAACGTATTGACCTTGACGCTCTAACAGCCGATTGCTCAGAAATCTCATGGCATCAAATAATAAGAGAACCTACATCGACGGCAAAATTAATGAACTTGGTGATAAACTCACTGCCCTTTATGACAAACATGCACCTGTGCGCACAATCCGTGTAAGAAAATCTCCTGCTCCATGGCTGACAGCTGAATTACGTTAAACGATGACTAATAGTCATGCTGCCCGCAGGCGTTTCAAGGCAGATCCGAAACCCGAGCGTCTCGAAGAATATAGAAAGCTACGGAACAGAGTGAAACAATGCATTCGCAATGCTAAAATCAGGCACGCCCGCTCGCTTGTATGCAGCGATCTGACGCCCACGACTCTATGGAAGAATCTCCGTAGCTTGGTGGTCGGAAAGGCAAAATCGGAAACTACTTTTCATGTGTCAGCTAACGAATTAAATGAATTCTTCTCTGCGCCTCTGAATACCCGCACGGCTGATAATTACCGTCCACAAGAATCCCCAAACAGGATAACTAACAATGATACCTTCCATCTAAAACATGTAACAACAAATACGGCATGAAAAGCAATAATGAGAATCTCTTCTGATGCAACAGGCAACGACAGTATCGGTATAACCATGATTAAGAATGTTGCCGATATCTCAGTACCTGTCTTAACTGATATATTAAATTTTTCCCTCGTGAACAGAACATACCCCACTGCATGGAAAAGAAGCATAATTCGACCCATCCCTAAGATCGAAAACCCGCAACTGCCTAGTGATTACCGACCAATTAGCATACTGCCTGCTGTTTCCAAAGCACTTGAATGTATTGTTCATGACCAAATCACTGAACACTTGCATGAATTCAGCCTATATGACAAATTTCAATCCAGTTTCCGTAAACATCACAGCACAAACACTGCTCTAATTAAAGTAACTGATGACCTGAAATATGCCATCGACAATCGAAAGGCAACAATATTGACGCTATTGGACTTCAGCAAAGCTTTTGACACTGTTAACTTTGACATATTGCTCAGAAAAATGCAACAGCTTAATTTATCTGATAGTGCAATGAGATGGTTTGAAAGCTACTTAAAAGACAGACAGCATTGTGTTGTCTGCGTAAATGAAAAATCTTCCTGGAAACATGTTTCCTCGGGAGTGCCACAAGGATCAGTCTTAGGACCACTTTTGTTTTCTTTATATGTCAACGATATTTCGTCGGTTCTGTCCTCCTGTAAATATCATTTCTATGCCGACGACCTCCAGCTCTACCTAAGCGTCAGACCTGAAGATGTAAACACTGCAATCGCTCAGGTGAATGATGATCTGTCTTCAGCAGTGACATGGGCGAAAAACCTGGGGCTTAAACTAAATGCAAAAAAGACGCAAGTAATCTTAATAGCCCATCAGAAATTAATAAGTTCAGATTTCCGCGAACGGCTACCTCCTATTCTGCTCGACGGTACTCCAATACCATATCAGAAAACAGTGAAGAACTTGGGTGTAACTTTGGATGAGCGTCTCAACTGGGCGGAGAATACAGTCGCAGTGTGCCGAAAGACGTCTGCTTGTCTCTATGCTCTCAAAAAGTTTCGGAACATATTTCCACAGGACTTGAAACGCCAGCTCGTGCAAGCACTCGTTCTACCGAACCTCCACTTTTGTGATGTGATCCAACAAGGCATGAGTAGTGAAAACAAAAGATGGCTAGAGCTAACCATGAATGCCTGTGTACGTTACACCTGAAACATTCGCCGATATGGTCATGTTAGTGCTTCATACTGCGAGCTAGGGTGGCTGCGGTCGGACAAATTGCGTGACTACCACACTCTATGTCTACTTCACCGACTCCTCGTCGCGCAAGCACCCCGGTACCTTGCTTCAGAGATTAAAAACCTGTCATGCCATCATAATCGAAACACGAGGTCATTCTTATTTGGTATCCTAACTGTGCCCACTCACAAAACAAAAACTTTTGCAAACTCCTTCTGAGTTGCCGCTGTCCGCCTCTGGAACAAACTGCCCCTTACCTTGCGCAAAATTCAATCTCCTGCTGCTTTTAAGAAGAAGTTGAAGCATTTCCTACTATCATCCTCATAAAGTTCTCCACAAAATTAATGTACAAGGCCAATCCTCTCATCTGTCAAATAGCAAAGCTAGCGTCTCCTATCTTGCTCCTGAGATGCCTTCCTCTTCATCTATCTCTATTAGCCACGCAATCTTCTTTTCCTTTATATTTCCTTAATTATGTTTCATCATGTCTCTCTATTCTTCTCCTCCCTTCACCATGAGTCTCCCTCATACTCCCTGCTGCCAGCACTCCTATCTAAAATCTGTCTCTTCAGTAATGTCTAATTATAACAGTACTTATGATCTACGAATATAAACTCTATCTGTATGTATTTTTCCAGGTGTAACTTTCTAATTGTTTATTTCACTTTTTGTACTAGATGTAGTTTAACATGGCTACTAAAACATATGAATGTAAAATAAGTAGAATGCGTGGTTAGATGTAAGAGAGGGCCTGATGGCCCTAATCTTGCCAGGTTAAATAAATAAATAAATAAATAAAAATTCTGTCAGAGACAGCAAAGGACTTGGAAGAGCAGTTGAACGGAATGGATAGTGTCTTGAAAGGAGGATATAAGATGAACATCAACAAAAGCAAAACGAGGATAATGGAATGTAGTCGAATTAAGTCGAGTGATGCTGAGGGAATTAGATTAGGAAATGAGACACTTAAAGCAGTAATGGAGTTTTGCTATTTGGGAAGCAAACTAACAGATGATGGTCGAAGTAGAGAGGATATAAAATGTAGACTGATAATGGCAAGGAAAGCGTTTCTGAAGGAGAGAAATTTGTTGACATCGAGTATAGATTTAAGTGTCAGGAAGTCATTTCTGAAAGTATTTGTATGGAGTGTAGCCATGTATGGAAGTGAAACATGGACGATAAATAGTTTGGACAAGAAGAGAATAGAAGCTTTCGAAATGTGGTGCTACAGAAGAATGTTGAAGATTAGGTGGGTAGATCACGTAACTAATGAGGAAGTATTGAATAGGATTGGGGAGAAGAGAAGTTTGTGGCACAACTTGACCAGAAGAAGGGATCGGTTGGTAGGACATGTTCTGTGGCATCAAGGGATCACCAGTTTAGTATTGGAGGGAAGCGTGGAGGGTAAAAATCGTAGAGGGAGACCAAGAGATGAATACACTAAGCAGATTCAGAAGGATGTAGGTTGCAGTAGGTACTGGGAGATGATGAAGCTTGCACAGGACAGAGTAGCATGGAGAGCTACATCAAACCAGTCTCAGGACTGAAGACCACAACAACAACAACAACATTCATCCAGTATTTGAGAATGAGATCATTTAATTACTTAGAACAAACTTGAAATATAATTTCAGACCCTTATGAATCTTTTTCTCGCTAACATCCTACACGAAATGAATAAAGGAATAAAGTTTACACTTTACTACGTTTTCGCTGTTCATGCAGCAGAACTACCGTATTAGACATGACATTTTAATTTATTATTACTTAACTACTAACTGTGCACTGATACGCCAAAACATTATGACCACTGCCTACTGCCACGTTGAAAGCTGCCTGGTGGTGTTGCAGGCACGTGACGCGGTAACGAAAGCAGACACGGACGGGGGATCACCCTAGCGAAGATATAGACTGTAGATGGATAAAACCATTGAAGTAAGCGACTTTGACAAAGGCCAGATTATTATTACGCAAAGCTTCTGGACGAGTATCTCGGTAACGGCGAAGCTGGTCGAATGTTCCCATGCTACTGACGTGAGCATCTGCGGGGAGAGGTAGAAGGACAGTGAAACTGCCACTGGGTGCTAAATGGTTGGACTTCACTCTTCACAGAACGTGGGGTTCGGAGGCTTGTCTGCTCTGTAAAGCAGGATAGATGGTGAACTGAGACATCGCTGCTGAAAGAGAATGTTGGTGAACACCGTTTATCGTAGACTGTTGAACATGGAGCTCCGCAGCACGCTACTCCTACGTGTTCACATGTTGACCCAACGACATCGTCAGTTGCCGGCTGCGGTGGTCTCGCGGTTCTAGGCGCGCAGTCCGGAACCGCGCGACTGCTACGGTCGCAGGTTCGAATCCTGCCTCGGCCATGGATGTGTGTGATGTCCTTAGGTTAGTTAGGTTTAAGTAGTTCTAAGTTCTAGGGGACTGATGACCACAGCTGTTAAGTCCCATAGTGCTATGAGCCATTTTTTTGACATCGTCAGTTACAATTGCAGCGGGCACGGGACCATAGGAGTTCGACCGTCGACCAGTAGAAAAGTATCGGCTCTGCGGTTGAATCACATTTTTAGTACAATTGGTCAACGGCCTCTGCATAAATGAATAGCATTTTTGATACAGTAGGTCCATGGTCGTCTCCACAAACGCAGCGATACACGGATAGCTGCTGGTACCATTATTATGCTATGGGAGACATTCCCCTGTGCTTGGATGGGACCTATGATAATAATCGAAGACATGCTGACAGCTGCGAACCATCTGGAGACTCTCATTCTTGATGGTTTCCCCGACAGCGATGTCTTCTTTCAGCACTATATTTGCCGTGTCTCGGAGCAGAACCGTGATGCAGTGATTTACGGAGTATTATAGTGAACTCACGTTGATGTCTAGGTGACAAAATTAACCTGATGTAAATCCTATGGAACCCGTCTGAGTCACTATAGGGCGCGGTCACCGTGTACGCAAATCAGCGTCCACGTACTTTCACAAACCTGCCAACAATCTGTCGGATCCCTGATACGCAGAATCAGTGGTGTATTTCGTTCCAAAGATTGACAAATAAGCTACTAGGCAGGTGGTCATAATGTTTTGGCTCATGAACATATTCGCAACACTTCTTGCAGACAGTAGACCTATACAAATATACTAGTGAATATACATGGATGATTATGTCATGTTAGGGCGCATGGTTTTGGACATACGATGTCATGAATATTGAAATACGTGAAAAATTGGCTTGTACAGCTTGAAACTGTGTACATGTCTCCAGGCAATGTATGGGGTCAACCGGCCCTTACGTGTGGACAAAACTTTACCTCTCGCAGGTCGCAGCAGGTACTATCGCCGAGTGCGCCAGAAACCAGTCTGAGTTGAGACTTCGAGGAAGTACGTTTTTGGCTGCTAAGCGAGCAGGGCGGATTTCGGATAACGGCCGACCACGGTTACAGTAATTTAATGGCTGTGTGTGTCACGCAACGCCGTGAGCCTGACCTCCAGCAAATACGTAAATGGCATTAACTGGGTGATTTGTTGACGTGTTTAAGTTTTCATTTGTGTACCGTGATTACGGGACAACCGCGCAGGCACCCACGATTTGGATTGCAGTGAGGATTGTGCATTCAGTGCTCGATAAAGAATATTGGGTGTGACGAGATTAATAGGCGACCTGTGATGAGTTAACCGTTATTATTTCGTCAGACGAAGGGAGTAACTGCCTCAGTCATGCTGTTTGGACTATATATATATATATATATATATATATATATATATATATATATATATATATATATATATATAACCTTAACAACAAAGTATATACCGATTATTGCTACCTGAGGTCCTAATTAGTTTCGTTGGATTTGATACGAAACAACTCCTGGGCAAATATTAACCAATCAGCCTTTATCAGTTGCACGCGGTCAAACTATTCTAAACTGTTAGGCTATAATCCAATAGTCAATAACGATGAATATTTGAGAACGAGAGCGACATTGACTTAATGTCAGACCTTTTCCAAACTTTTTCTCGTTTAAACTCCTAATGTCAAATATTTAACTCATTTGTAAAGTAATCAGAAGTTTGAAGCTGATTTAGTCATGGGAGTTCGATTTTTAAATAATTGCAGTTTTACTGGTACTTACCAAACATGTATCATTAACTTATGGGTAGTATTGCTTGTATTGGCGGTGTTTCATACGTAAATCATTGCTTGGTTCATATAGTTTTTGAGGATTTATACATAATTTTTTACTTCCCTCTGCTGCAGTGGGAGACAGTCCAGAGCTTGTGCAGATTGTTTTCTTAGATTCCCAGAGGTTAACTTGAGACGACGTCTTCGTCCAAGTCGTGAAGGCCCGAGGGATGTCTGCTGGCCGCCGTGATCCTCTGCCTTGCGGCGTAATATGGACTCAGTATGGAGGGGCGTGTTACCAGCACAACGCTCTCCCGGCTGTTTTGCCAAATTTCCGGACCGTGGAGTCGCTGCTACGCGGTCAAGAAGCTCCTCAGTGGGCATCACGAGGCTGAGTGCAGCCCGCACCAGTCCTCCTACCAAGGAGAAACCCTTGGCAGTACTGGGTATCGAAATCGGTCCTCTACACGCCAGCCACCTACACTGACCACTCAGCTACAGAGCCTAACTTCCTCCCAACAAATTTGTACCAAAACTAATTTTGCCCTTGCTCATTTTCGGTATGATCTTTTATGTTTGTCGTACGTAATGTAACTCCTTAGCAGACGACCAATTTTTGTAGACCCATACATTTTATAACATACAAAGATTCAGAATTTTATGACTGTCTAATGAAATGTAGTAATTTACTTTAGCGTCCTACGAGAATATAATTTTGTTGATGTCCTCATAGAGTCATATATCCACTTGAAATATCCTTTGCTTCCTCATGGTGGTGGCGAGCATTTTGTTCCCCTCATTCAGCTCTTTGGGGACACTATTACATAGGAACACGCTCAACTACTACGTTAATGTCGTGTATAGAATAAAAGCAATGTATCACAGTT
This sequence comes from Schistocerca americana, assembly GCF_021461395.2. Lineage (NCBI taxonomy): Eukaryota > Metazoa > Arthropoda > Insecta > Orthoptera > Acrididae > Schistocerca > Schistocerca americana. Next base: position 534,883,596 of record NC_060122.1, read on the forward strand.
AAAGTCTTTCAAGTTAGATTTGTAAATTCCAAATGTGCACCTCATAATGCTTACTTTTGCTGGATGTCAATTGAATATGGATCTGCTAAATAGCATAGATCTGTTTAATACATGGTTCTCTGGTCTACCGTCATATACAGGGTGATTTTTTCCACCGTGTAAAACTCTAGGGGTTGATCGATGAGAAGATACGAAGCAAAATATATCTAATGAACTTATGTCCGGAAATGCTAGATATCATTCATTCAATCACACTTTGTTACAGAAACTGCGGTCTAATAAGTGCTGTACCATGCATCCACAATTACAGTATGCATGGTTTCCTCCCAGAGAGTGGTACTGTTCCTCATACATCAAGCCCTAGTGCCCTCTCCTGCCATAGTAATTGGCAACGTTGTGTCCGACTCACTCCCCTTGCTAACTCGCTTTGCAGTGGATGTGATATAGTGTTGTGCACAATGATCCCATATTCGAATCCAGAGCTCGCCGACATGGTGTTTACTTACGGAAAGGCAAATGGCAACGGGCGGCCGGCAGCAAGATTGTATCAGGAAACCTATCCCAGCCGACCACAGTCACATCATTGAATGTTAGCAACAGTGTCTCGCCGTTTGTCTGAGACAGGGCCGTTTCAGAAAGCAGGAAATCATGAAGAAATTACCCGAAATTTTCGGACATTAGACTTTGAGAAAAGGCGACCGCCGTGTCAGTACTAGGCTGATGGCCCGCGAGTACAGGATAATCCAGACGACCGTGTGGAACATTCTCCATGGCAGTTGTTACTACCCTTATCACTTACAGCGTGTGCAGGGTTTACTAGCGACAGACTTTCCACATCAGGAGCACTTTTGTCACTGGTTTCTTCACCAGGCAACCACAATACCGGGATTTGTGTCATCCATCCTATTCACAGATGAGACCACCTTTACGACAAGAGGTATCTTCAACTTTCATTAACAGTCATATGTGAAACAGTATGTAGAACTCACATGCAATGGTGACAGCGAAACATGCTCCGATAGCACCTGGTGTGTAATATGCATGAGACGGGCGAAGTACCATCCGACTTCAAGAAGACTGTAATTATTGTAATTCCAAAGAAAGCTGTTACTGACTGGAGCAAATATTAGCGACCTGTCAGTTTCATAAGTCATAGTTGTGAAACACTAACGCGGATTCTCTACAAAACAACAGAAAAACTGCTAGAAGCGATCTCGGAGAAGATCTGTTTGGGCTTCAGAGAAATTTTTGAATAATCGAGGCATTGCTGAACCTACAACTTGTCTTACAAGATAGCTTAAGGAAAGGTAAACCTACGATTATAGATTGGTTGGTTGGTTTGGGGAAGGAGACCAGACAGCGTGGTCATCGGTCTCATCGGATTAGGGAAGGATGGGGAAGGAAGTCGGCCGTGCCCTTTCAGAGGAACCATCCCGGCATTTGCCTGGAGTGATTTAGGGAAATCACGGAAAACCTAAATCAGGATGGCCGGACGCGGGATTGAACCGTCGTCCTCCCGAATGACGATTATAGAATTTATAGACTTAAAGAAAGCTTTTAATAGTGTTGTCTGCACTACACTCTTTGCAATTGTGAAGGTAGCACCGAACGAAGGATTATTTGCAACTTGTACGAAAACATACTGTAGTTATAAGCGTCAAGGAGCATGAAAAGGAAGCAGTGTGTTAGAACGGAGTGAGACAATGTTGTAAAGTATCCCTGTGTTACTCAGTCTGTAAAGTGAGCAAGCAGTAAAAGAATGGAAAGAAAAAACTGGGAGAAGACATAAAAACTTTGAGATTTGACAATGACACTGTAATTCTGTCAGAGGCAGCAAAGGAGTTGGAAGAGCAGTAGAATGGAATAGATAGCGTCTTGAAAAGAGGATATAATACGAAAATCAACAAAAGCAAAACAAACGTGATGGATTATGCTGTTGTTGTTGTGGTCTTCAGTCCTTAGACTGGTCTGATGCAACTCTCCATGCTACTCTATCCTGTGCAAGAATCTTCATCTCCCAGTATCTACTACAACCTACATCCTTCTGAATCTGTTTAGTGTATTCATCTCTTGGTCCCCCTCTACGATTTTTACCCTCCACGCTGCCCTCGAATGCTAAATTTGTGATCTCTTGATGCCTCAGAACATGTCCTACCAACCGATCCCTTCTTCATGTCAAGTTGTGCCACAAATTTCTCTTCTCCCCAATTCTGTTCAATACCTCCTCATTAGTTATGTGATCTACCCATCTAATCTTCAGCATTCTTCCGTAGCACTACATTTCGAAAGCGTCTATTCTCTTCTTGTCCAAACTATTTATCGTCCATGTTTCACTTCCATACATGGCTACACTCCATACAAATACTGTCAGGAACGACTTCCTGACACTTAAATCTATACTCAATGTTAACAAATTTCTCTTCTTCAGAAACGCTTTTATTGTCATTGCTAGTCTACATTTTATATGCTCTCTACTTAGACCATCATCAGTTATTTTGCTCCCCAAATAGTAAAACTCATTTACTACTTTAAATGTCTCATTACCTAATCTTATTCCCTCAGCATCACCCGACTTAATTCGACTAAATGGAATATAGTTGAATTAAATCAGGCGGACCTGAGGAAATTAGATTATTAAACGATACACTAAAACTAACAGACGAGTTTTGGTATTTGGGCGGTAAAATAAATGATGATGGCTGAAGTACAGAAGGTATAATATTGACTAGCAGTGGCAGGGAAAGCGTTTCTGAAGAAGAGATAGTTGTTAACATTGACGTAGATTTAAATGTTAGGAAGTGTTGCCATGTATGGAAATGAAACGTGGACAATAAACACTTCAGGCAAGAAGAGAATAGATGCTTTTGAAATGTGATGCTATAGAAGAATACTGAACATTAGATGATTAGGTCATGTAACGAATGAGGAGGTACTGGACAGAAATGGGGAGAAAATATATTTGTTTTACATGTTGACCAGAAGAAGAGATCGGTTAATGGCACACATTTTAAGACATCAAGTGGCCACTAATTTAGTACTGGAGGGAAGTGTGGGAGATACGAATTGTAGAGGTAGACCAAAAGACGATTACAGTAAACAGGTTATAAAGGATGTAGGCTGCAGCAATTATTCGGAGATGAAGAGGCTAGTGCGGGATAGAGCAGCATGGAGAGCTTCATCAACCCAGCCTTAGGACTTAAGACCAAAACAGTGTCTACCAATCTTTTTCCCAACACACTGTCTTTCATTTGCTATTTGAGTGTAGTCAAAAACCCTTAATTTAAAGCGGAGTTCCCGCAGTCCTCTATGAGAGTCAATCGCATAGTGCTATATAGATATAGACACCGTATTTGTCGTGAATAGTTGATAATCCCGCCTCTAGAGAGCTGTAATAGACTTACGTTTATTTCGCACACACTTGTTAAATCTAATAACTATGTGGGTGCATTTGTTAACGTAACGTTGAAGTAAATCGACAACTGCCACTACTTATGTAAATCATGTATGATAATTATCACCATGATGCAATTCGAAGACGAATGCCCGCATCTTCGGGTAACGCTTACAGAGTATTCGTGAACATAAACATTTCGTGTTGTAAATTCATTACGGCCCTCAAATTGTGATGGCTAGATTTTATAATGTCAAACAATAGACAGATTTTCGTACCAGACATTCATACCTCTTATAAATGAAAGGAAAAAGAAGCGAGATATAAATAGTGCTGAGACATATATTTAAAGTGTTAGCTTGAAGTGAACCGTAGTGTTTATCAACTATAATAGTTTTCAATACTCTGTTGCGTTTCACGACTGTTTATGCTTTCAGCCTAATATTAGTAGTCAATGGGTAATGCAAAGACTGGCATATTGCTCTCATAGCTACTGAATTTCGTGTAATATGCCTGAGTAAGTGGGAAGGACCAATCGTTTGATTTCACCATCGATGACTGATTAGTGGAATCAGTTAAAAGGACGAAAACATTTACGATTGTTCATTTGAATGATTTAGTGTGGAATTATTAAGCAAGCTCTTAGGGAAATCGGCCGAAGTTAATACTTACTGAACACTACAAGTCGTGTGAAATTTATCCGCCAAGAAGGTCATTTGCTAAAGTCTCCTCCTTTTTTATTTTCAAGTATTCTACAGTAGTCCGAGGAATTTACAGAGAAGGGTAAACAGGGAAATGATAGCAGGTTCAGAGAAGAATTTCGTGTGTTTCGTCTGTCTGAAATGGGAATCCTCAACAAGCATCTGTGGGTAACAGTATAAAGATAAACAGTGCGCTGCAAACAAAGACTTATTCTGAGAATTCTGAGAGCGCAATTTCCAAGACAAAAAAACTGATTGCACCTTCACACAAACATCCACCGTAACGACTATGACGGTAAATTAGAGAGAGATTCATATTTACACGGAAGCGTACCGCCAGAAGTTCTTCGTGCGTGAAATGGGAAGCGCGTACAACGTAAATATAAACTTCTTTATTTCGTAAATTTTCATAACTTACTGTCGCATGAGATAGCATTATGTTCCTACTTAGATTAGCATGAAAAAATTACCACAAAATTCACGAACCACATGGAGCACTATATGTAGGATGCTCGATACTGTAAAAGTTTCCGCAGACTTTGGCACCTGTTTCTGGAAATGTGAAGGGGTCGTGATTTAATTCTGCATAAACCAGTGGTTCAGTAAACGTCAGAAGTGGCTTTACGCAGGAATGTGCACTACGTGCCCGGAAAAGTTTTGTGTAAGAATACAGGAAATGTATTTACCGTTGCGAATATGAATCACCGTAGGCTATGTATTGGAATGATGAAAATGAGAGTTTGTGCCGGATCTGGACTAGAATCCGGACTTCCTGTTTTACGCCAGCTGTCTCCTTAACCGCTTCGTCTATCCTTGCATGAATCACGGCCAGACCCAAACTTACTTCCATAAGTCATCATCCGTGTGTGACAACATCCACCACTCTTTTCTTTCTTTTTTTTTTTAAGTAATCACTCTTTGACTTCACTACCATACAATTATGTGCTCCAAACGCACATTCTCAAATATTTCTTCCTCAAATTAAGGCCTGTATTTGATACTAGTGGACTTCTCTTGGCCTGGAATTCCCTTCTCGCCAGTGCTAGTCTGCTTTTTATGTCCTCCTTGCTCCGTTCGTCATGGGTAATTTGTTGTATAGGTATCAGAAGTCCTTAACTACATCTGCTTCGGGACCACAAATTTTGATGTTAGGATTCTCGGTGTTATCATTTCTGCTACTTCTCATTAGTTTCGTCATTCTTCGATCTATTCTAAGTCCATAATCTGGAGTCATTAGACTGTTCATTGCATTCAGCAGGTCCTGCAATTCTTCTTCACTTTCTTTGAGGATAGCAGTGTCGTCGGCGAATCTTATCACTGATATCCTTTCGCCCTGAATTTTAATTCCACTCTTGAACCTTACTTTTATTTTTTTCATTGCTTCTTCGATGTAAAGATTGAAAAGTAGAGGCCAAAGACTATATCCGTGCCTCACACTAGTACGTTACGTATATTCCCGTCTCTATACTAATTGAGACTTGAAGGTCTTTTATTGGTGGATAAAATCGAAATAGCAGTGCCTGTTTTATTATGAAGTACGATGTAATATTACACAGGTATTGCTATATCGTATTTATTGAAGAAATTGGAGAATCTTGTACTTATATCGCAGTTCACCGGTTTATATTGTGTAGATATGCGTAAGATTATGGAACAGGTCGGGCCTGTACTACCCCGTTTGCATCAGTGCGATCCTCAACAACGAATTGCGGGGCGGACATTAGCGAATGCCTCGTGTACTCCATTTGGCTTCCTGTTGTGCGTTACTCTTTTTTTCTTATTTGAAAAAAGACTAATCGTGGTGTATTCCAGTATATGAGTAGGACTTCCATGACGCCAGAAACCGACACTCCCCATGTGTCGGCTCTGCTTCCGCAGAAGCACAATTTACAGTTGGTGACTGCGACTCTGCTAGGGCAGACGGGGCTTTTTTTCCTTACCTCTCTTCTTCCTGCCATAATTAAACTTCTATTTTGTTTACGCTTGCAGCCGACTGCCACGTTAAAACGCCCACACTATATGAAATTAGTGGTTTATATGTTTATAACTAACAGTAGCAACAATTCTATTAACACACGACAGCAGGATGGTGTTTTTATGCGACCACATCCTGCAGTTCTCATTAGCAACATATATTTTGAAATGGCTTACATGAGAGTCGAATTGTATCATAGTGATGATGAGCAGGTTTAAAAACACAGCTTGGGCGATATTCTCTTGTAATGCCCCTGTTTCCTCCTGGAATAGTGTAGGTTTCTTTATCTGTGCTACAGGACTGCAGAGTGTTTAACTTAATGGAATAACGCACAATTTAAAAAATGCATATTTTAGGTCCACTTCATCGTGTTATGAAAATTGTAACTCACTGAAATGAGCTGACAACAGGTTAAGCCTTTACGCATATAGCATTCAGTTCTTAATTTGATCCATCTATACTGATTGGAGTTTTGAATGGGTTTTCCAGGCGCATAATTTCATAATATTCATGTGAAATACTACTACTACTACTACTACTATTATTATTATTATTATTATTTTGTTATACACTGGTCAACCAGAACATCATGGCCAACAACCATACAGCCGGTACGTCCACCTTAGACACGGATAGTAGTTGGGGGGAATGGAAGCAATGAGAACTTGGTAGGTCGCTGGAATAATTTGGTATCACATCTGCACAAACAACTCACCTGATTCCCGCAAATACGGGGGAGGGGGACGATGAGCTCTGGCGCCACGTTCAATCACATCCCAGTTGTGTTCGATCGGGTTCAGATCTGGCGAACTGGGGGGGGGGGGGGGGCAACACATCAACTGGAACTCGCCACTGTGTTCCCACAACCAGTCCATCACACTTCTGGCCTTCTGACATGAATTACCATGTTGAAAAATGACGCTGTCGTCGGGAAACATGATCGACATGAAGAGGAGTACATGATCTGCAACTATTGTATAATATTCCATGACCATCATGGTGCCTTGCACGAGCTTTATTGGACCCATGGATTCCCACAGAGAGTAATGATGCTGCCACCAGCATGTCTCCGTCCCGCATTACAGGTATCAAGGAGCTGTTCGCTGGAAGACGATGGATTTGTATCCTCCCATCGGACCGATGAAGGAGGTATCGAAATGCAGCAGACCGTGCAACTAACTGCCACTGCTCCAACGCCCAGTGCCGATGGTTATGTGGTTATTTCAGTTGTAGTTGCCGATGTCGTGTTAACAATCAAGCATGCGTAGGTTGTCGGCTGCGGAGGCCCATCGTTACGAGTGTTCGGTGCACTGTGCGTTCAGAAACACTTGTACTCTGCCCGGCATTAACGTCTGATATTAGTCCCGTCACAGTTTGCTGCCTGTCTTGTTTTACCAGAGTACCCAGCATGTGCCGCCCAATCCCACAACGTCTGGGCGTGCCTTCATCTTGGTTTCTCTACATATTGAAGACACTCACCACAGCATTCCTCGAACAACCGACAAGTAGTGTCGGGCCTCCGGGCCATCATAGTCTACCCTTGGTCAAACTCTGATACATCGCGAGCCTTCCCCATTCTACACACGGACAGTACGCTCACTGATACTACATGCACCGTGCGTGTCTGACTAGCTGTCATTTCTGGCCAGGTGATGCTGCTACCGCGTCTGGACGAGCTTATATCAATAGTAAGACGGTGGTCATGATGTTCTGGTTGGTCAGTGTACTCGTGCTTCGTTATTGAGGGGCAACTTTTTGTTATTGTATTTCACTTTAATAAATCCTGAGTATGAATGATACGCCTAGGTTTAAGTAGCAGGGATCCTACAGAACAAAAATAATGTACTATGTTTCCCCCGTCGCGGTAAACATTATGATTTGTACAGTACATAATGATGTAAGTGCATATACGCTAAGACATTTGATGCTGTGGTAAAGAAGAATCGACCTCTGTCTCAGGAAATATGCAGATATTTGTTTTTCCCGTAATGCTCTCCTGTATAAGCCGTGTCACCACCCACGTTACAGTCCACTACTCATGCGCCCTGAAACAGTCGCGTAATTTGCGCGCAATTTACGAGCATCTCCGGTGAAATATGCTTGTGGTGACCCCCTTTGTGTTCTTGCGCCGGTGACAAATATTCTGTCATCCTGAATAATGGCTGCATGCAGTACATCGTGCTTCCAGAAAGATAAATTGCTTACCGTTGCTCCTGGCCTTCGAAATTGCCGAAATAAAAATACGCCGTTCTTTTGAACGGGGAAATGAAATTAAATGTTTAATAAAACGCAAGTGTTTGAAGAAATACTTCAAGCAGTACGCAGCGACAGTTTTTTTTTATGTCTACGAATAAATTTCTCGGGGGGCATGAATCTTGAGGTAAGATACTTAATGTGGGAATACTAAAATAGAAATAAAAATTTCATAAGGTTTATCACCTACTTACAGTTTGATAGAATTCAGTCTAGCGTGGTCGACGCTTTAAATTTTGAGAACCTTTGTGGTACTCAAGAAAGCGCGGATAAAACTATTTTTGTAGGAACCCGTGTAAGATTCTATTACTTTGTTGTTTCTCTACATTAATTATGCTTACGTAGTCTTTCCTTCACGCAGTAATAACACGCGACTTTCAAATAGGGAATTCCTCTTAAATAATCACAGTTCATCACATACATTTCTACAAGACTCTTTCTCCTATCTTCACTTGTATTAACTATCTGGCAATACGGTAAATTTTCAAAACAGGCGCATATTTTTTTCGGATCTTCAGCGTGCTGAAGGTTAATTAGGACCGCAACTTTTCGTGTATTGAAATAAATGGTTGGAATTCCGTCGCAGGTTAAATTAAGAAGTATCCTTAATTTATTGGTGATGACTAGTATCAGACATTGTGTCCGTTCTCAAACCATTCGCCTTGGTAAGTAATTGAAATACAGTCAAGTATGCATGCTGCGAACAGCCACAACGGACAGTCCAGATAGCAGTACAGAGTGAACAGTTCGAAGAGAAATGAGCATTTCTCATTGTTCACTGTAGCTTCAAACATGTACACTTGACTGTATTTCAATTACTTAGCAAAAGTCTTTTCGTTTTTGATGCTTCCAGTCTTGTCTCAGATGTGTGTCATAAATCGTCTCATTATTGTTTTGTACATTTTTGCTTTGACTGAAATCTTAATTCTATGCGTCATTCGCAGTTGCAGGTGTGATCTTGTTGAATACTAAGGAAGTATAAGGGACCAAAAGGTCACAAAGCATTTGTCTTCCCTTGTGTTACACAAAGCCTTTCGGAACCAGTGGGATCCATCCCAAAATGGAATTTACTTTGCACATTTTATAGCTAGTAAGGAAGTAACTAAAATAAATAATCTGTTTCGGTTATATGAACTTGTGGTAAACGATCAGGATGCAGTGACTTTGAACTACAAACTAATGACGTGCAAATTGACTCGTGACTCGCGTTGCGATGCACTATGCAAGGGATCGATAAACTCATGAGAAAACAACTACCTTGCTCTTGTGGTTAGAAAACTGCGTATCTGTTTCGAGAAGGTGAAGGTGTGTTAGATTTTGAGAATCGAAATACAAAGAAAACGAAAGAAGAGAAAACTGTATTGACCAAACCCGAAAAGATTGCACAGAAACTTGCAATGTTTATATTTAAAAACACGTACTCAGATTGAATGACTTAGGAAAATGCATGCTGTGCACAGCGTATGGTCTATACAGCACCTTGTTACTGACGTATTAAACAACGTCGTAGGACATATTCTTTTCGGGACGTCGAATGGTAGGACCTACACCTGCTGAAATGAATGGATCTACAACCACATAAAGCAAAAGATGAGAATCCACGCTACATATGAAGGTTACTTTTGCTAGTAGTAACCATTTTAAACTAATATCATGATTTAATGTAATTACACTACAGCTACCAACATGAGTAACGTAGAAGTAAATATCCTCGGAGTAGTGAAGCGGCTTAAATAACTTAATAAAAGCAAGTCTTCTAGTCCAGACTGTATACCAATTAGTTTCCTTTCGGACTATGCTGATGGTTTAGCTGCATACTTTACAATCATATACAACCGTTCGCTCGACGAAAGATCCGTACCCAAAGACTGAAAAGTTGCACAGGTCACACCAATATTCAAGAAAGGTAGTATGAGTAATTCACTAAATTACGGGCCAATATCGTCAACGTCAATATGTAGCAGGATTTTAGAACACATATTGTGTTCGAACATTATGAATTACCTCGAAGAAAACTGTCTATTGACACACAGTCAACATGAGTTTAGAAAACATCGTTCCTGTGAAACAAAACTAGCTCTTGATTCATATGAAGTGTTGAGTGCTATTGACAAGGGATTTCAGATCGATTCCGTATTTCCCGATGTCCGGAAGGCTTTTGACACTGTACCACACAAGCAGCTCGTAGTGAAATTGCGTGCTTATGGAATATCGTCTCAGTTATGTGACTGGATTTGTGATTTCCTGTCAGAGAGGTCGCAGTTCGTAGTAATTGATGGAAAATCATCGAGTAAAACAGCAGTGGCTTCTGGCGTTCCTCAAGGTAGTGTAATAGGCCCTTTGCTGTGCCTTATCTATATAAACGATTTAGGAGAAAATCTGAGCAGCCGTCTTCGGTTGTTTGCAGATGACGCTGTCGTTTATCGACTAATAAAGTCATCAGAAGATCAAAACAAACTGCAAAACTGTTTAGAAAAAAATACCTGAATGGTGCGAAAAGTGGCAGTTGACCCTAAATAGCCGGCCGAAGTGGCCGTGCGGTTAAAGGCGCTGCAGTCTGGACCCGCAAGACCGCTACGGTCGCAGGTTCGAATCCTGCCTCGGGCATGGATGTGTGTGATGTCCTTAGGTTAGTTAGGTTTAACTAGTTCTAAGTTCTAGGGGACTAATGACCTCAGCAGTTGAGTCCCATAGTGCTCAGAGCCATTTGAACCATTTTTTGACCCTAAATAACGAAAAGTGTGAGGTCATCCACATGAGTGCTAAAAGGAACTCTCTAAACTTCGGTTACACGATAAATCAGTGTAATCTAAAAGCCGTAAATTCAGCTAAATACCTAGGTATTACATTTACGAACAACGTAAATTGTAAGGAACACATAGAAAATGTTGTGGGGAAGGCTAACCAAAGACTGCGTTTTATTGGCAGGACACTTTGAAAATGTGGTAGACCTACTATGGAGACTGCCTACACTACGCTTATCCATCCTCTTTTAGAAAACTGCTGCGCGGTGTGGGATCCTTACAAGATAGGACTGACGTAGTACATCGAAAAAGTTCAAAGAAAGGCAGCACATCTTATATTATCGCGAAATATGGGAGAGAGTGTCACAGAAATGATACAGGATTTGGGCTGGAAATCGTAAAAAGAAAGGTGTTTTTCGTTGCGACGGAATCTTCTCACGGAATTCCGATCACCAACTTTCTCCTCCGAAAGCGAAAATATTTTGTTGACACCGACCTACATACAGAGGAACGATCACCACGATAAAATAAGGGAAATCAGAGATCGTACGGAAAGATATAGGTGCTCATTCTTTCCGCGCGCTATACGAGATTGGCATAATAGAGAACTGTGAAGGTGGTTCGATGAACCCTCTGCCAGGCACTTAAATGTGAATTGAAGAGTATCGGTGTAGGTGTAGACTGCTAATCTCAACATATTGTTAACTCTGTAACTTCAGAAGAACCTTCATTTAGTGTTGACTCTTAGTGTACCGCATCTGAATGTAAATATACACATCTTGATTACAGTGATATGCTTTTCTTAAATGCAGTTCTTAGGACTGTTGTTGTTGTGGTCTTTGATGCAGCTCTCCATGCTACTCAATCGTGCGCAAGCTTCTTCGTCCGAGTAACTACTGCAACCTACATCCTTTTGAATCAGCTTAGTGTATTCATCTATTGGTCTTCCTCTACCATTTTTACCCTCTACGCTTCCCACCAATACTAAATTGGTGATCCGTTGATGCCTCAGAAGATGTCCTACCGACCGATTCCTTCTTCCAGTCGTTTTGTGCCACAAATTCCTCCCACCTCCCCTCCCCCCAATTCAATTCAGGTTCTTCTCATTAGGTATGTGATCTACACATCCAATCTTCAGCATTCTTCTGTAGCACAACATTTAGAAAGCATCTATTCTGTTCTTGTCTGAACTGCTTATCGTCCATGTTTCACTTCTATACGTGGCTACACTCCATACAAATACTTTCAGAAGAGATTTCCACTTAAATCTATACTCGATGTTAACAAATTTATCTTCTTCAGAAATGCTTTCCTTGCCATCACCAGGTTGCTGTTCAAACAGCAAAAGTCATCAACTACTTTCAATGTCTCATTTCCTAATCTAATTCCCTCAGTATCACCTAATTTAATTCGACTACATTCCGTTATCCTCGTTTTGCTTTTGTTGATGATCATCTTATATCCTCCTTTCCAGACACCGTGCATTCCGTTTAATTGCTCTTCCAAGTGCTTCGCTGTCTCTGACAGAATTACAATGTCATCGGCAAACCTCAAGGTTTTTATTTCTTCTCCATGGATTTTAATCCCGTCTCCAAATTTTTCTTTTGTTTCCTTTACTGCTTGCTTAATACCTACAAGTTGAATAACATCGGGGATAGGCTGCAACTCTGTCTCACTCCCATCTCACCACTGCTTTCCTTCCTTGCCCCTCGACTCTTATAGCTGCCAACTGGTTTCTGCACAAATTGTAAATAGACTCTCGCTCCCTGTATTTGAAGCCTGCCATTTTCAGAATTTGAAAGATAGTAATATAGTCAACATTGTTAAAAGCTTTCTCTAAGTCTACAAATGCTGGAAACGTACATTTGCCTTTCCTTAACCTGTATTCTAAGGTAAGTCGTAGAGCCAGTATTGCCTCGCGTGTAACATTTCTACGGAATACAAACTGATCATCCCCGAGACCAGCTTCTAGCAGCCTTTCCATTCGTGTGTAAAGAATTCGTGTTAGTATTTTGCAACCGTGACTTATTAAACTTGTAGTTCGCTAATTCTCACACCTGTCAGTATCTGTTTTTTATTGGAATTATTATTTTCTTCTTGAAATCTGAGTGTATTTCGCCTGTCTAACACATCTTGCTCACCAGATAGAAGAGTTTTGTCATGGATGGCTATCCCACGACTGTCAGTAGCTCTAACGGAATGTTGTCTACTCCCAGGGCCTTGTTTCTACTTAGGTCTTTCAGTGCTCTGTCAAATTCTTCACGCAGTATGATATCCCCCATTTCATTTTCATCTACGTCCTCTTCCATTTCCATAATATTACCATCAAGTACGTCGCCCTTGTAGAGACCCTCTATGCACCATTCTGCTTCCGCTTCTTTGCTTAGGACTGATTTTACATCTGAGCTCTTGATATTCATACAGCTGGCTCTCCTTTCTCCAAAGGTCTCTTTAATTTTCCTGTAGGCGGCATCTACCTTACCCCTAGTGATATACGCTTGTACATCCTTACATTTATCCTCTAGCCACCTCCGCTTAGCCATTTTGCGCTTCTCATTTTTGAGACGTTTGTATTTCATTTCACCAGCTTCATTTACTGCGTTTTTATATTTTCTTCTTTCTTCAATTGCATTCAATGTCTTTTGTGTTTCCACAGTATTTCTATTAGCTCTCGTCTTTTTACCTACTTGATGCTCTGCTGCCTACACTATTTCATCTCTCAAAGCTACCCATTCTTCTTCACCTATATTCCTTTTCCCTGTTCTTTTCAATCGTTCCCTAACACTCCCTCCGAAACTCTCTACAGCCTCTGATTCTTTCAGTTTATCCAGGTCCCATCTCTTAAATTCCTACTTTTTTGCTGTTTCCTCAGTTTTAATCTACAGTTCATAACCAGTAAATTCTGGTCAGAGTCCATATCCGCCCCTGGAAATGTCTTACAAATTTAAACCCGGTTCCGAAATCTCTTCCTTACCATATATATATATATATATATATATATATATATATATATATATATATATTAAACACAAATATAACAATGAATGCGTGTGGAAACACCTATCGTCCTTAGAACAGTTATCTACAATATACTTTTATCAAATACAAATGTTACTCAACACTTTTATCAAATAATCGTGATAGTAATATTCAGCAGACAGAAAACTGCAATTAGAAATTCCCAACTGAAAAACGCATTTACACATACTACCAAAATCGTATCAGTGTGTCACAGTTGCACATTGTTGGTAGGTATACTCGATGTTGTTACTGTCCCAACATTGGTATGACACAGATCTCCACGCTAATCTATCCTAAGCAAATCGCTTTATCTTAGCATCTTTGCAACCTACATCCATTTGAACCTGCTTACTGTAACTCATGCTAAGTGTTCCTCTACAGTTTCTACCCTCCGCACATCCATCTATTACCAAATCTACGAGTCACTGATGCCTCGCCATGTGTCCCATCAGTCGATCTCTCCTTTTAGCCAAGTTGTGGGACAGTTTACTTTTTTTTGCTCAGTTCGATTCAGTACCTTCTCATTATTTATTCGATGAACCATTGAATACTTGTTACCAGTACTTCAGTTTTTATTCTGAAAAAAATTGTTCCACAAAATTGCAAAAGTGTGCTGTTGCAACAGATGATTCTCAATTGTATTCTAATCCATATTAAGTTATCCATTAATTTTGATTCTTCTATGACCTGTATCATCGTTCCAATCGCTGGACGAATAAATAGTTTTCCTCTCATAATTTTTGAAGAAAGATATGTTGTAACTTAACTCCTTATCCACATCGAATTGGGGATTATATAACATTCAAGAAGGATGGACACGCGGATAGTTCGTTGTCATTCTGGACGAATCATTTCCATTTTCACCTCTATTCATATCGAGAAACCGAAGAAATTCTTTAATCAAGACCGCTGATTCCGTTTTTGAGCGTCGCTCTTCCAAGTCTAGTACCCAAAACCAATGCACCATCTCAGTCGGTCTTAATTGAGGATTATCACAGATAATAAGAAAACGCGGTCAGCGACTTTGCTATGACGTTTCCAGTACAACATAGTGCACAGAGTTAAACCATGTTTTACGCAAAGATACAATACTGAGTTACGCAATTAGACATTGCAGCTGCCAAAATTCCGGAGTTTATTCGTTCAGAGACGCCATTGTCAGAGAATTTTCAGACGTTAGTATTCGTCAGTTTGGTTTCAGAGAGATTTATTGCCTTTTAGTGACAGTTTTCTTGGCGGAGCTGAAAAAGAAGCGAAATGGGTCACATACCAGAGTTAGCTCGCTTCTCGTAACAGGTCCTCTTGAGCAACGTGTACCTTCCTTTGTATTTCAATATTTTTGTCAAGGAAAAAGCATAAATTTGTATCACTCACTTCCTTCCTATATACGGTAGTTTTAAAGTTATAAGCTCTATTCACTGTCCCTGTAGGAAAGCATAGCGTGAGACATTTGCGAGCTTGATTTTTACGAAGACCTGCGTCGAGATCAAGTCTTATATGCAGAAAGATGTGATACGGATGAGAATCGATAGAATAAATTAACAGTGACTGAAAAAATCCCCTTATATGTACATAAATTTTTGAGAAAGTTCTGTAATAATTTTAGAAGCAACCTGCTGATATTACATTTTGATTGATTCACGCAGTGACAATTTTCAGAAAACACTTGTCAGGCAAGCAAACTGTTTATTACTATGAAATCTATGGAGGTTGTAGAGCACTGAACGCAAACTATTACAAATTGTGCGTCTACTCTGATCCGCTAAATATACACTTCCGGAAAAAAATTAGTACACCTAGAGAGACGACGTCGATTTTGATCCGATGACGGGATATGCCACCTGGGGGATAGTATATGTACTCATAATGATTTCCACATCGTTCGCAAACAGATAGCGTGGTGGGATGGTTATCAGAGCGCCATTTGTGTCTACACTTTAATAGGGAATACTCACAGCCAGAAGGATTAGTGTAGTACCGACGTGTGAAGCAAGCAGCCAACTACGTCATGGAGACGTACTCGTGCTTCCTACAGCCAACTGAGCGAGTTTGAAAGGGGGTCAGATCGTGGCCTTCCGAGTGGCTGGATGGTCCTCTAGGAGGATTCCCACACAAGTTGGACGTGCTGCGTCAGTTCTGCAGCGATACTGTTACCAGTGGTCGCGTGAACATTCTCACAAAGTAGACGAGGTTATGAACGTCGACACAGCACAGACGCCCGCCAGGGCCGTATTGCAAGTGCAGCCGTGGGAGATCGTACGTCTGCCACAGAGCAGACAAGAGGGCTCGTGAGCCCAGACGTGTCAACACGAACTGTTGCGAACTGGTTATTAGCAGTGGGGTTACAGGCACGCACAACTCTATCC
This sequence comes from Schistocerca americana, assembly GCF_021461395.2. Classification (NCBI taxonomy): domain Eukaryota; kingdom Metazoa; phylum Arthropoda; class Insecta; order Orthoptera; family Acrididae; genus Schistocerca; species Schistocerca americana. Next base: position 534,900,047 of record NC_060122.1, read on the forward strand.
TGTCTTCCACTCACGCCACAGCATCGACGTGCACGGTTCCACTGGTGGCGTCAGAGTTTCACTTCGAAGATGAAATGGCGCGCCTTGGTCATCAGGAAGGAAACCTGATTCTGCCTCAGCAGATTTTGCCTGCACGTAAGTGATGGCCGTTTGCGCGTACGTCTCGTAGAGCGCAGTCGTCCAAGACACACTGTCGCAATCCTGGGCCTTATGGTCTGGGGTGCGATAAGCTATAACTGTCGTCCACCTTTGGTTCTACCGGAGGGGACAGTAGCCAGCGCTCGGTACATGCAGAACGTTGTCATATCCGTCCTTTTGCCGTTCTTGCAACATGAAGGTGATGTGTTCTTCCAACAGGATAATGCTAGCCAACACATTGCTCCAGAAACTCAACAAGCTGTGCATGATGTGCTGCAACTTCCCTGGGTAGCACGATGTCCAGACTTGTCTCCAATTGAGGACGTGTGGGATATAATGGTACTAGAAGAGACTCGTACGACTTATCAGCCAACAACTCTTACAGAATTACGTGAATAGGTCGAGCAGGGGTGCCGTAAGTATCCCAAGACAGTATTCGCCATCTGTACGATCGACTGGATGTCAGAGTCAGCGCCTGCACTGCCGCCCATGGAGGCCACACAAAGTACTAATACTGGTGTTTCAGAATGGGATGATACATGGTCCCTGAGAAACGGTCGTGCTATTAATCTGTAAAAGTAATCGTATCATGTATTCCATATACGCTGTTGCAACAATAAATCGTGAGTGAATTGGGGACCTCTGAACGGGTGAACTATTTTTTTCCTGGCAGTGCATTCCACACCACATATAACACAACATAATAATGTTTGCTATTGTTATATAGTCGTTATCACATGATATGACAGAGTAATAGCATCTTAGATATTCTCACTAATCCAAGAAATATACACAAATGACTTCTATATGATTTACAGGAAGTATAATAATTAACTGTAAAAACTGAAAGATGAGAAAGTGTACGGTAACAGAAGCAAGAACTTCGTGGTAAACATAGTCAGCGGACGATCGATTTGCGACATAACTGAGAATGTGTGGCTATAATCTGCCACTGTCTTCTGTACGAACTATTGTTCTGTTCAATAAAAATATATCTTAAATGTAAACTTTTTGATTATGTCTCCTTACAGTTAGATTCAGATCTCTTATATGGCCTACATTAACAAGAAATAGATTACCACTTCAGCGTTTTACAGGCTATGATTTACTGTAATCCCTGTACTTCTAGAAGTTGATACTACATGTGTCGTCCTTGCAACTGGATACAATAGTGCATCAATGTAACCAGTCAACTTTTTAATATTTTCAAACGAAAGCGGATAATCTTGTGAATCTTGACAAGATTGTACAATTCAGTTCTCTAGCTCTTCAATATTATCAGCAGGACAGCAGTACACTCTATTATTGAGATGACCCAAAGCAGAATGGCCACATGACCTTGGATGCCTTGGTAGAGTCTCTACTCGACTTATCTGCCCTGGACATTTTTGATGTGTTACATGACATCTTATATCAGCAACAAAATGTACAAATGCCTAAACATGCTTGTAGCACATTGTCCAACTATGGACCCTGCGTGAAATCTGAAACCAGTGATAGGTGGTCTAACAGAAAAATTACATTGAATATTCGTCAATAACTTTAAAATGATTATAATCCAAGAGTATAATAACAGAATTTAAACTCAGTTCCAGTGTTCACAGAAAATAATGAATTAAAACCGTCCACCATCTTGCAAGAACACAGTCTTTTTTTCCCCCAGATACGTTTCAACACAGTTGTCCAACCTTCATTAGGTTTTTCCTTCATTGCTTCCGACAGATAAACATACAAAATTTAAGTGGATCAATGAATTAAAAAGATCTGCTTTGTTGTAAAATCAATTTTGTTTGATAGCCCTAACCCTATGTGCCAGGCAGAGCAATGATAAACTTCTTAACTGCTGACATACGCATAATTTTTCACAAGAGCATTACTCATATACAAACAACACAAGTATAGAAAATGCCAATGGCCTAACCCACAAAATCAAAGACATGAATATATCCAATGCAGCTATATCTCTCTCATTTGATGTCGATGTATACACATACACATACTGGAAAAACAATGAAACTAGTTGAGAAACACATATATACAAGAAGTATCAACCATTCTGCAACTAATCACAGGGCAAAATTATTTCAAGTTTACGGATGAATACAACACCCAACAAAAACGCCACATTATAGGATCGCCAATAAGTGAATTATCAGTCAGTATCTTCCTCAAACATCCCGAAAACAAAGTATTTGAAGAAAGAATAAAACCTAACCATTGCAAAGTAATATACTGATACAGTTATGTCGATGACATAATTTGCTTGGTGGGTGAAACACATGACTGTATTACAGCTACAGAGAGGCACCAATAAAATCGATTCATGCAACGATTTCACACTTGAAACAGACAACTAAATACCGATTCTAGGCATCACAATAGGAAAAGGAACCACGAACGCTCCTAAATGTACATAATATCCACAATATGCAGTACAGTAAAACGTAACAGATGTAGCCACTCAGCAACACACAAACAAACCAGCTTCAAACACCTACTACACAGACTGAACATAATACCAATGAATACAGATAGATACACACAAGAACTATAAATAATCACATCGAATGCCAAAGAAAATGTTTACAAACTAGAAGCAACACACGAACTGAATCACGAAATGGAAACATAAATGACACAAACCACACACACAATAATTCACTGAGGTGACAGCGTTATGCACACATTCATATGGTGGTAGTATCGCGTACACAATGTATAAAAGGCAGTGCATTGTCGGAACTTCAGGTGATTCATGTGGCAAGATTTTCAAAGTGATTATGGCCACACGACAAGAATTAACAGACTGAAAGCGGAATGTCAGTTGGAGCTAGAGCCATGGGATATTGCATTTCGAAAATCGTTAGGGAATTCAATATTCCGAGATCCACAGTGTCAAGAATGTCCGCAAATACCATCTTTCATGGATTACCTCTCACCACCGTTAACGCAGTGGCTGACAGCCTTCACACAACGACCAAGAGCAGCAGCCTCTGCGTAGAGTTGTAAGTGCTAACAGGCAAAGAACTCTGGGCGAAATAACCACAGAAATCAAAGTGGGACGTACGACGAATTTTTCCGTTAGGGCAATGTGTCGTTAACGGGCTATGGCAGAAGACGACCAACACAGCATGCCTGTAGCGCCCATGCTGCGCTAGGACCATACCGGTTGGACCCTAGACGACTGGAAAGCCGTGGTCTGGCCAGAAGAATCCCGATTTCAGTTGTAACAGCTGATCGTAGGATTCGGATGTGGCGCAGACCCCAGGAAGCCAAGAATCCGTCAACACGGCACTCTGCAGGCTGGTGATAGCTCTGTAGTGGTGTGAGCTGTGTTTACACGGAATGGACTTGGTCCTCTGGTCCAACTGAACCGGCCACTGACTGGAAATAGTTATATTCGCCTACTTGGATACCATTTGTAGTCATTGATTGTCTTCACATTCCCAAACAACGACGGAATTTTAGTGAATGACAATGCGCATGTCATCAGGCCACAACTGTTGGCGACTGGTTTGAAGAACGTTCTGGACGATTCGAGCGAATGGTTTGACCACCCAGATGTCCCGAAAACAATCCCATGGAACGTTATGGGACATAATCTAGAGGTCACTTCGTGCACGAAATCCTGCACTGACAACGCTTTCACAATCATAGACTGCTATAAAGGCAGCGTAGGTTGTTATATCCGCAGGGGACTTCCAACGACTCGTTCGGTCCACACCACGTCGACCTGCTGCACCATGCAGGGCAAAAAGAGGTCCGACATGAATTTAGGAGGTGTCTCATGACTTCTGTCACCACACTGTATTATAATTGCACACGGGAGTAAGGAACACCCAACATCGAATAAAAAACGAAGCACACAAGATGAGGAAACTAAAAACAATACAAACACAAGGCCCACCCAAACAATTAGCTGTACAATTATACTCAGTATCGGAAACAAAAAATAGGTGTAGTATACAGAACATTTAAAATGTTTCATAAATATTACAAACACCCTACACAATCTTACGTAAACTCAACAGTGCATCATCACTTAACCTACAAATATTGTGAATCAGTAAATGTAGGATAAATATAGATAAGTTTTCAGAGTAAGATACTCTGAAAATTAAAATCACTTAAATGTGGTAGTACACACCCACCTTTTGTGGAACGTCTCATTGAAAAGTATCATCACCTTAGCGCCATAACACAGACTCCAGATCCTCAAGTCCAGTAACTAGACCGCTGTTACTGATAAATTTGCTGTAAATCAGAATCCGCACTGACGGGAATGTCGACGTCTCGTGCATGCGAATCAAACTGGACTCTGAGAAATCACTGAGAATGCGTATGATTCTGCAAAATTGTTCCCACTAGAGCCTGTCGCTCTCTGTGATCTTGTGCAGATTTCCTTGTATGGCAGTTACTTTACTTATTTTCAACTGAAGACTTCATCACCAGTGTGAGTCAAGAGCTCAGCTGTAGAAACAGGAGATTTCAAACGAGCAGAATCAAACTGTTCCATGAATACATTATTAATACTTTGCGGCTTAACCGTATTTTATAAAGAATTAAATGAATTTATACGTCAGATAAATTCCGCGCAAACACTTGGCTACAATATGTTGCCACTTCAATCAGCAGGTTACTCCACGAACTATAAAACCTGTGCAGGCCAAGTGACCACTCAGCGTATCCTTCGCGTGAAGCTTATGGAGAAAACTGTGGTTGTACAGGCTGATAGAGAAATAAAACTTGAAGATTTATTGAGTCAGAATCATACGTATTTTCTACTTTTTTCAGCAGCCAATGCGCAGAAACTATCCTTGCAAAAACAGGTAATATGTTCGATGAAAGTGCTATTCTATTTATTAAAAACTAGCGAAGGTGAAACTGCATTTGTTGCCTTAAAGGGCCTTCGCAAAGCGAAAAGGAGAAGAATCAGATTAACTACCTTCAGAATTATCTGGGTAAAATCAGATGCCAGGTGTTTAAAGTGGAGGGGGAGCGGGGTTGCAAGTATGTGCTCCTTCGCTGGCTGAGACCTGAAAGTGTTTTTGTAGTTCACAGTGCTATGTCATTACACTATAAATAAAGTAAATGGCAACAGAAAAATATTGTAAATTTGTTCTTTACTTTCAGGTACTCGGTTATCTGTTACCGAACCCGAAAAATAACTCATTTAACACGGAAAGTGAACCTTCTGAATGTAAAAATAGATGTGCTGGAAGCCTACATCTCTCAGTGAGCAGTCCTTCAATTGAACCCCCACATCTGATTTAACGAATTTATTCAGAACTGCCAACTGCCAACTGCCACTGTGCCTCTTAAGAAAGTTACGGCCTTGATTATGTTGCGTTATTCATGATGCAAAGGACAGTGTCAACATGTCGTACAAGTCAGAGCTTTGATGTTTTCTATATTTTTATGGAAACTATTGTAATAAGGCAGGTCTGTGACATTCTGGCTGCGACATTTGCCCACGCGCTTGTTTTGGGAAAGCACCTGACGTGTTTCACAACCGTGACACGCGTGGACGTGATTTACGACAGCATTCATCAGCGCAAAATCTCGTATGAAGCCCTGTCGGAACGGCTAGTTTAGAGGACACAGTGTCACGTGATTTACGTGCGTTTCGATAGTAGATATCAAGCGTGAACTGATGCTTCACTGTCTTCTCTTTACTGTCAATGAAAAACAAAGGTCGCACCTCTGCAACGAGTCTTTGCTGAGCTGACTGATAAAATTCAAATTAAACATTATGGATTTCCTAATAATTTTTAATGTTCAGAATGTCTGTGTTCTTGCTGTTGGTGCATAGAATTTAGTTATTATGAAACCTGAAAACATCGAGGCAATTCAAAGGGATGCAATGACCAGATTGTAGGTGTTCTCAAGGACATTTAAATCAATTATCAGGAACTGGTGGGAACGTAGACGAGACAGAACGCGTAACAGTAGGACACATAACTTTTACCAGTTATTACGTAATGAAATAAAAATTGATCCACACAGACAAAAAATTTGCCGAAGAGACTGCTCTGTACGCTACCGGGTGAGGTGGTTGTCTTAACTCATATTCACGAGGATAGCAGTTCGTAATTCTTGTCCGCCATCCAGATTTCCCTAAATCGCTTAAGCCTCAAGGGAAATACTGGGAAATACTCGGCCTACATTTTGTCACCAATTCGTTCTGCTTTGCCTCTAATGACCTTGTCGTCGACGGGACGTAAACGTCAAATTCCTTCCTATTTAATTAATAAAGATATATTTTTAAATGTTTATTCAGATTTCGCTTGTACAGCCGTATGTGGCTTTGTACCTTATGAGCGAGTCCAATTTTGTCGTCGTAGTGTACAGGGTTCCATAGTGTTACTAGCAAATGCATGCGCGCCCATGGATATTAAATGTGACTGATACAAAAACTCAATTTCAGATGGCTTGCTGCTGTGCGATTCCGTAGTGAACACAGTGAAGCCTTAAGACCAATGCATTTTAAACTAAATAGTGTCAGAGTTTGACATGTTAAAAGGGAAGAAAGTGTAGTGGTTAACATTTAGTCAATGAAAAGAACATTACAGATTGAGTATAAGGTCGGGTTGAGGAAATAAATCGCCGTGTTCTTCTGAAGGAAGTATCTCGGGATATGTTATAAGGGAAGCCACAAAAATGTCTACATACCACCAAGTCATTCCGTTTTGGTATGTTGCTGCTGCATGATGATATCTTCTTTGGGACTGAACAGAATGGTGTGTCGTGATCCAGACTCTCTATAGACAGTCTCCATCAGCGTTATAACTTCCTCATTATGAAATACAATCATCTCATCTGATATTTGGTACGTTTGTCAGTGATGATTGTTCTGCACCTCTGGGTGCTATACAAATGTTTTGGAAGCATTGCCTCCATGTTAGATAACAATAGGAGTGGAAAGAACTTCAGTTTCCTCTAGTACTTCTCAGATTATTCTTGTTATCTCCATTCCCCCGTTATTGTAGCGGAGAAGTATTTACGAAACGTCGACAATTAGCACAACGCAGTGCATGCCATTGAGTAGCTGCCAGTTTTAAGATGATCCGAACAAAGCCTTTATCCTCATCGACTTTACACATGCACTTAGATTTTCAACAGCGCAAGGACTCTCGTTTTTGTGCGCATTGGTTATTGGTTTGTATCTGAAGACAAGCGTCATAGCTCATTACTTTGTTGACTTGGTGGGACACTCTTGCAGTTTTTAGCATACGTTGTGCACTGCGTTGTGGTTGCGCTTCAAGGCGATTTACGTATATGCGTGTTTTCTGTTGACTTTTTCCCCATAAGGATTTATTTTGTTCACTGTGGGTTTATTTAAAAAACCTTAACTACAGTATGAGAATTACATACATTCACTGTCATTCAGAATTTGTGTACTATTCTAATCGTTATTCATTTTTTACTTATTTAGGAAGGTTTTATTGTTCTTGTATCACAGGAGTCATTTTTCTCACTATAGCATGCTCTATTGGTTATGAAATTATTCAACACTTAAGAGTAGTAAGGTCTGTGAGTACTGCGTATTTATAATAGGTGTAATTTTTTACAATTTTTATCGTATGTTGCTATCAATTAATTGTGTATACTGATCACGAAAGTATATGCCTTCACAATATCCACTCACTTCCACTCCCCAGCTCATGTTGCCGCTAGTCCTGACCTACCAATAGTATCACTGACTCTCCTGCTGCGCTTAGTTCCCTAAAAACAAAAATGGCTCTGAGCACTATGCGACTTAACTTCTGAGGTCATCAGTCGCCTAGAACTTAGAACTAATTAAGCCTTACTAACCTAAGGACATCACACACATCCATGCCCGAGGCAGGATTCGAACCTGCGACCGTAGCGGTCGCTCGGCTCCAGACTGTAGCGCCTAGAACCGCACGGCCACTCCGGCCGGCCCGGGGGGGGGGGGGGGGGGGGGAGGGGGCGAGGAGGAGGATCATGTTTCTCACAAACTGCAGTTTTCATCAACTATAATGCTCCATTAGTCGCGTTACCTTTCACTGTTGGAGGTTGTAACGATCGTACATGAATGTGGCCGCGTTCCAACGACTGCGCCAATGTAAGTCTTCTGTAACCTGCTACACAAAATAAATTAGTTCAACAATTATAAAGAATTCACCTCGATTGCAAATAGAAACCGGATGTTGCCCTAGGTTTCAGTGCGGATAACCACGCCTTCTTCGGAACACACTAAAACTACAAACTGCTTAAAGAGGCATGGTCCAACATTAATCTTTGACCAAGCCTCTTTAGGCAGTTTGTAGTTTTAGTGTGTTCCAAAGAAGGCCAGGTTATCCGCACTGAGACCTAGGTCAACATCCGGTTTCTATCTGCAATCGAGGCGGATTCTTTATAATCATTAAATTATTCACGATTGCTGACGCGCTGCAATGTTAAAAGTTCTCTAAATTAGTTCAAGGAGGAGAACACATTATTATAACACACAATACCTTAACATTCAACTCTGCTTACACGTGTTATCGAAAACTGCGTTCATTATGTGACAGTACCTGGGCAGGTGTTTAGTGCTGGAAGTAAGTAAGTTCGTTGCCACGTTGCTGCTCTGTGGCCTGTGGTGCTTCCAATCCTTGCAGGGTGTTTACAGTAACGGAGTATTCCAGCGTGTCACTTGATAATTCGAGGCGAACTCTTTCGATAGACAACTGGGTGTTCACTGATGTCTAAACCGACTGAAAATTGGAAGTCTGAACACTTAAGTCTGCTCGATGAAGTCCGTGTGGCAGACAACGGATGTGGCAGGCGGATTGCTATACCGAATCCGTGCGATTGCCTGTAGATCACGCGTTCTTCATCCGTTATTCTCTCCAAGCGGAAAGATGCCATCGTTGCGTCTGGTTGCCGCCTGTGACGGGAGTAGCAAAGTACTCCGGCTCTGTGGACAGTCCTGAAGCTCACACTGCTCCTGGCCTCGCCGTGATGTTTGCTTTGCCGAACGCCGCTACGATGGCGAGGAGACCTATCTGGCACGGTTAGTAGTGTGAATACGACAAAAGTATTTCCGATAAAGTCTTTGGTAGCAACGCAGAGCTGTAAAACTATCGTAGGCTACCATAAGTAACAGTAGACTAATTATAGTTTTCCTAGTAACCTTGGCCTGTTGAGTTCTTAACTGTGTTACGTGTACGTTAGGTGTGTTGCATACGTGTAGGGCGCTACCTCATTTTGATCGGTTTGTTTACGTATGCGATCAGCGTCTTACCAGACTCCACTAAAAACCGGTCAACTGTCGAGAAACTGGGTAAGGACATGCAAAGGTCCACGGAACCTGCAGAATATCTTCGCTCTAGATAGTTATCTTCTTGTCTATCACTGAAATATAAACAGTATTTTTAGGCTTTACTCGAAAATTGTTGATCTGTAACGTGAAACAAAGGAATGTTGTAGTAAAAATTTAAAAAAAACTACAGATTTATCATATGGGGGTAGAAAACGCCATTTCGTCGAAGAAAAGGTAAAATGATAATTAAAAAAACGCGAAAAGAAAAGATGTGAAACATCACATACAATATCTCGTAGAGCTTACTCAAAACATTTTTCTGTCATTCATAAACAACTTTCGTACTTATCAATAATAAGAGGAAACTCTTGTTTTTGATCATGATGAATAACGTTCTATTGAGTATAAAATAAGAGCAATAACTATATATATATATATATATATATATTTTATATTTGCGTATGTAAACAGTATTTCCATCAAAAGTAATTGCTTTAGGTACATAAAAGCACAGCAGTTACGCGATCAACTAGCTGCAAACTTACAAAAAGCAGTCAACATTTTGTAAACACATAAAATACATGACAGACTAACACTGAACGATGCGCGGTTCTAGTTATATACAAAAGAACGGTCGAACGCACTGCTTTCCGGGTGGAAAGGCGTACCGGTCCCTGGCACGAATCCGCCCGGCGGATTAGTGTCGCGGTCCGGTGTGCCGGCCAGTCTGTTTAAGGCGGTTTTCCACTTGCCTCGGTGAATGTGGGCTGGTTCCCCTTATTACGCCTCAGTTACACTATGTCGGCGATTGCTGCGCAAACACTGTCTCCACGAACGCGTACATCATAATTACTCTACCATGCAAACATTGGGGGTTACACTCGTCACGTATGAGACGTTCCCTGGGGCGGGGGGTCGGTGTGCGGACATTTGCCACAGCGGACATTTTCCACGATTTTACCTGCTCTGAAGGGTTGGGTCCCTTGTCTCCCCCTCCTCCTGCTCCTCCTCCTCCTCCTCGCTCGTCGCCAGACCCTCAGTAAAGGTACTTACTGAGCCTTTCCGCTGGTTTTATTAACATAGAACCAGAATCTCTATGGATTTTTCGCCACATTTCTAGATAGAGTTTCGTTGTGGAAACTATTAAATGCATCTCGCAATGAAATCCGCACCAAATTTTGAGCCACAGTAAAACTTCGCCAATCTTGGAGATCTTGCGCTCGTCTAAATTATATGTGCCTTTTTCGGTGCTCCTGCAGCAGCTTTCTGTCGTGTTTTGTGTACCATAGGGGATCATTTCCGTCTGATATTAATTTATTTGGTATGAATCTCTCGAGTGCTGTTGATACTATTTCTTTGAGCTTAAGCCACATATGGTCTTCACTTGCATAGTTTGGAAGGATTGGAGATTGTCTCTTAGAAAGACGTCAAACTAATTTTTAGTTGCTTTCATAAATATATGTATTTCGCGTTTAGTTTTGGTGAATTTCTTTGTTACGTAATTGAGCCTCACTATGGCTGTGTGTTCACTAATTCCTGTACCCATCGTGAGGCTCAGGATTATTTGTGGCTAAGAGGCCAAGTGTGTTTTCGTAACCATTTACAATTTGCATGGCCCCGTGAAATAACTGTTCAAAATAATTTTATAAAAAGCATTTAGAACAATTACAGAAGTTGTTTTCTATCTACAGTAGGGTCTGAAAATGTATTTTTGTCAATATACGGGAGGTAGATTGAAGTCACCGCCAACTGTAATTCTATGAGTAGGGTACCCATTTGCGATGAGACTCGAGTTTTCTTTGAAATGTTCAGCAACTGTTTCATCTGAGACCGGGGGTCGGTAAAAGGAGCCAGTTATTAATTTATTCCGGTTGTCAAATATAACCTCTGTCCATACTAAGTCACAGGAACTACCTGCTTCAATGTCGCTTGTGAGCTGGAACACACATTACATTATTTTTCCTTAAGTTGTGCTTCTTGTTTCTGTTGCAGTGGAGATCATTACAATTACGGCTTTTCCCTCCAAAACCTAGGATGCTTTCTCTGTGACCCTGTTAACACCAGAGCCAAACAATGTAGAACAACAACGTACGTTACAAGCATAATATTCTGTATTACTTCATTTCCTTATTTCTAACATTTTAAAATTGTTCATCGACTTCAGATGACATGTCAATCATCGATGTTCTTATCTCTGTTTATGAACGTACTTTCAATCCTGTTTTGAACATTGTCCTGCTACACTTTATTAACTAATGATTCGCCGGAAGGGATATCGGATTTTAGAGAGTATTAATATGGAGTATGTCGTTCTTCTTTCCAAACATTCACATATCCATTTCTTCTTTCCTCATTGTCTTTTGGGCATGCAGTTGTAGTAATTAAAGAAGGCAAAAATGCAGCGACAAAATGAAATGATTAGCGTACATTCGCATCCTCTTTACATCGTTCCTTTCTTGTTGCTCCCATGGCCATGGACTGTTTCTATCGCAATCAGTAAGCGTGAAAGGAAGCTACCATACGGACAGAGGGATCTATATTTATACTTGGCAGAACTAATTACGTACTGACAGAGTCGTCGGAATTGCTGTCGTTTCCCAAAAGATATAAATATTTCGATTTAGGAAAAGAAGCTCTGTATTTCGCCAAGATGTCGAAAAAGAAGGTCCCTTATGTACTGGCTGTATCGAGTAAGACGTGGAGACGGTGGAGACGGCGGTTTGCAAGCGGACTGAAGAAGTACGAGGAAGGGCGTCCCTTACCTGAGGGATCGCTACCTGGCGAAGGGGCAAGTGTGGCAAATGTCCGGCGTGGCGAATGTCCGGCGTGGCAAATGTCCAGCGTGGCAAATGTCCGGCGTGGCAAATGTCCGGCATTCCGGGGGGTCCACCGGGGGCCAAATAACTCTGGATTCGGTGTGGGGCGGCAGTGGGGTGAGTGGACTGCTGTAGCCTGTTGTAGGGTTGTGAAGCACTGAAGGCTACAATGGGGACGAAGCCTCTCCATCATTTCTAGGTCCCCAGTTCCATACAACACATTACAATATATACAAAAGAAACAAACAAGCAAAAGTCGTCAGCTCCAGTTCTCTCACACACATTCATTTATATTTCTTTCCCTGCCAATGCTACGAATATTACAGATAATCCTATGACTTACCACGTCATTTATGTACTGTACCAAAATTACCGTACTGTAGTTTCGGCAGAACGCAAGTCTTTAGCAACGTAATAGGAAAAGAAACACTCGTGGAAGTGTGTGTTTGGTTTACTTGAAATTTAAGTGATGCACTTGCTATGCTATAATGTTGTCATGTCTTCATCCACTGCAGGTTTCAGATGGTAAAGCAGAGACAGCACTAGTTGAAATAGGGATAGGCTAAACTAGTAATAACGTGTATCAAGCTACAACGTTCCACATCTAGACAGATGATATGTTCCAAAAACGTTTTACTTGTTGGACAGGTACCACGGAGTCTGAGCAGTACACTAAAACCAGAGAAGTAGATCGTATATTTGTAGCATTTTTTTAAGTAATAAAGTTATTGTTCGTTGGCTTCACTCGAATGCTTTCTTACGTTACAGTCGTTTTGAAAAAAAAAATGGTGTGCCCACAGATACCACACTGTGCTACTGCTTACGTTCATCTCTTACAGAAAAACATCCCTACAAGTATCTTGTATTCATTGTTGACAACCACATCCAATTATTCAGAAAGTTGAATACATAATTTCTGTATGTCACTCCGCAGAGTCTCGCATCTAGATAATACGGGAGTACAGTACTGTAGCGTAGAATGCACAACACCCTTGGAGCTTTAAACGTGTCACGGTCTCCGTGTTGGGACGGAGGCACTGCTCTCATAGCAGAACCGCTCTGCAGTCGACAGCCTGCCCCTGTTAAACTGTTGCCGAAAGGCAAACACGTTCCAACTACACCTTGTCCAAGTGGATCTAGTAAGGGCTGCATTGTGAAACGACACTCCTGCGTTGGAATGTTCCCAGATAACACCGTCACCGACGGATGATGATGAAATTTCTTTTGTGGGGTGACTGAGTGCGTAGTAACCAGAGCAAGTACAAATTTCAAATCATTTCACTGTCCAGCTCGCCACTTTCCTGGATGATGATGAAATGGTGAGGACAACACAAACACCCAGTCCCCTGGTGGAGAAATTCCCCGACCCAGCCGGAATCGAACTTGGGACTTGGTGATCCACAGGCGGAAACGCTAGCCACTAGACCACTAGCTGCGGACGAAGTTGTGTGTGCGTAAAAAAATACAAGACTGAACTCTCATGCTGTCGACTACAGACCGTTTGAGTCCCAATAACATACATCCTGATTTAGGTTTTCCGTGATTTCCCTAAATCATTCCAGGCAAATGCCGCGATAGTTCCTTTGAAAAGGCACGGCCGACTTCCTTCCCCATCCTTACCTAATCCGATGAGACCGATAACCTCGCTGTTTGGTCTCTTCCCCCTAGTAACCCACCCACCATACTTAACAAATCATGATAGACGTCTGAAAGCAATTTCGCGTTTTTCCTAGACACGTTCCAGCATCTCGAAACTTCCCTGAACTCATAGTGCCTAAAACAAATTATAGTCCTAAATAAGGAGTAAAAATTACCTAAAATTAATAAATTTATATCCAAAGTAAATTCTACTCCAGTAGCTTCATTTAAAAACCACTCGTATAAGCAACAGTACGAACTGAAATTTACGTTATACTAACTTTAGATACTTAGATATAACTTTGTTGGATACAGAGCAGTAAACGACCATGGTATCAAGAACTGTTCTGTGCACGGACGACTTCAGCTGTATGGTGTCGTAGATCTAAAGACGACCAGCATGAAGGCCGAAACCGGTTATCATTCTTAAATAACTGATTCTTTGCGACCTTAACTGTTTCAGTAAGTGATATTAACTTGCACTGCCACGATCACCTCCATGTGTTCACTAAAAGAAAGAAAAAAACATATGTCACGATCTTCTGCAATAACGTAGCATAATCTCTGCGCCGACCGTTGCTTGAACGTTGTAAGTGATTGCTAGAATGCACTACATTAGTGGAAGAACCTCAGTCTAACATTAGAGGCATCTGTCTTGCAGTAGTAATGGCGGTTTCATTCGAAAGGCACTGGTATTTAAAAAAGTTGTGATTTCGGGCAGAAACCAGTAGTACTTAAAGAATTAAAAGGCACGAATGGTACTGATTTGTTTAAAACTAGGGAATTTTTATCTGTAAGAAGAATAAAAACTCAACTCAAATGTTGATGGTGTTGGGACAGCAACCAGCCACAAATTTACTTTCAGTTCCTTTATTCAAAGGATACCGTTATCGGTTTCGAATCATCGTGATTCATCTTCAGACGGTTTACACGCTTTCCTTATAACATGTGGTGTTTTTTACAGCCGATATTGCTGAAGAAAACCATTCAGTGAAACATTGAGAACAACTTAAAAATTTTACATCTAGCAGAAAAAGGAGCCACCATGAATATATTAGAAAAAATAGAAATACACACACACAAAAACAGCGCCCCAGACTATATACTTAATGAACAAAAAGGTTTAGCTAACACCCCTTTCCTAAACATTTCCAAAAATTATTTTCCAACCTCCAAAGCAAATAATATTAGTACACCTATCTGCAGATCAAGTAGCAAATTTATATGTTACTATAATTCTCATGATGCTTAATGTAATTAAATAATATACTATTTTACAAATACAGTACTAAAAAAACTTTATAATTAATGTAACAGTATCAACTCAAAAAATAAATGTCTCTGTACTAGTGTAAAATGCACTTCAGTTGCGTATGTGAAAATATGATCCTTTCCAAACATAGGACATCTTCAAATGTTACAATATATCATAGCATCTTTGATACTCATATGTTTGTAAGCTCTTTGTGTGTATCGAAACATGCGGTGCATGGTAGAAATCTTCTCAGTGACAAATCTAAAGTGTTCAGTGAGTAAAATTTACATGTGCAACAATTAGAATGCAGTGGGAATGTATTCACATGTGTTGAACGAATGTTATGAAAACAAACACATCACACCGACATTTCACGTAAGTCACATCCAACGAAAAACTGTAACGCAACCATCTGTGTGTGGCTTGCTTATAATTATGTACTACTTATATTTTAGGACAATTAATCTGTAAAAAACACACCACATGTTATAAGGAAAGCGTGTGAACCGTCTGAAGATGAATCACAACGATTCGAAACCGGTAACGGTACTCTTTGAATAAAGGAACTGAAAGTAAATTTTTGGCTTGTTGCTGTCCCAACACCATCAACATTTGTCTTCAAATAACAGCCACGGTCTCCAATCATGTCATCATATGACAAAATTGCAAAAAACTGAACTGTTTTCCAATTGCTATCCAGAAACGAAGTGAGCTGTGAAAACTCGCCTTTATTTCAATGAATATTACTCTATAAAATATTTTACAGGTTCCAACTTCGAACGTATTATTTGGTTAATAGGTATGACTCAATAACCACATCATTTTCACAGCTACCTTAAATACTGTTCATCCCTCGTTAGCACACATGTAAATGGCGTACACTTGGTCCACAAAAACGGTTTCATTTGGGCAGTCTGTGAAAGCAGAGATAGGTGAAGAGAGGAGAGTAGCAGCAGCAGTTGCAGCGGCTGCAGCAGCCGGCCAGAAGTTTATACTCACCAGGGGGTCCACCTTGAGGCGGCGCACGTGCGGGACGCTACGCTTGCTGCGAGCGTGCGGCAGCGCGCGGTGCACGAAGTGGAACTCTCGGTCCGAACCCAGCACCTGCAACAGACACCACAGCCGGCCGTTTCATTCAGTATGCAGTTAAATAAAGCGTGAACTCTACGGAAAGGTAGAGCTCACGTGTTCCTTCCTGCGTAAAAATCTGTACAGGTATTAATATCTACGAACAACCGCAACAATAAATACTTTGTGGTTAAAGTTGAAGCTTGGTGGCAATATTATGATTTTGGTCTGTTTGCGTAACATATAATGGATAGCAATAATTTAAGTCGGTGGGGGAAGCCACTATGTTGGCAGGACTGCGCAATTCGGGAGAACGAGGGTTGAAACCCGCGTCCGGCCATCCTGATTTAGGTTTTATCGTGAGTTCCCTAAACCGCTTCAGACAAATGCCGGGATGGTTCCTGTGAAAGGGCACTGCCGATTTCCTTCCCCATCCTTCCCTAATTCGAGCATCCTCTATAGCGTCTTTCTTAACCCACCCCAGAGACAGGGTGATGTCCCAATGAGGAGTTGATCCACGCTTTTTCTACTCTTAGAACCTGTTATTCTCTCGTCTTCAGAATGTCTCTGTGAAAATACGCGTCGGTAATTCCACCGAGTATGGTCATTTGTCGCTCCTTCCTCATCGTGACGTAGGTTTCCTGCTATTCTCCGTAGTTTTGGTAATATTTTTTTTAATAAAAAAGAAACAACAAAAAAGGAAAAATAAATGAATCATTTATGCTCTTTGTATCTACTCCACCTTCCCTATGCTTCCCTCGGTTTCTAGGGAGTGTCAACGTGAGATTTTGGCCAGGCATCGGGCTGTGATCCACGCCCGCTTCGTCCACTCCCTCCTCTCTATTTTTTTTTTAAATAAGAGAGAGATATATAGAGAGACAAAGGGATGTTAAGACTCACGGGAAGCGGTAACTGCGGTTTCGAGTCCCGGTCCGGCACAAATTTACAACTTTCGCCATTGCATTTAATTTCACAATGCATTGTGTGCCTGGAAGTCACTAGTTTCCCACGCACCCTTTCCCTTTTCTTCCCATTCCTCTGTTTCATGTACAAAATATCTGTTAACCCTCGCAATACCAAGGGAAGAGCGTACTTTATGCCCACCTTCTGAAAATATTGTTACCTGGTGATCTATTTCACAATTTAAAATTTCCAAATAAATGTTTGAGTTTCATGATTTCTTATTCCATATTCCCTAACTGGTTTAAATTCTTCAGTAAAACTTAACGCTAAAATTTAAATCTTGTAATGACACTGAATTTTCACGACAAATGTCATTCTCGGGTTCAGGATCTTCCTTCCACATCTACACAGAGTGTTTCAAAACTGGACGGCAAAACGTCAGGAATGGACTCCTCATATAACAAAACGACAAACAGTCTAATAAATATGGGCTTTGAAATGAAAACCTTAAGACATATCACCACTTCTCCATGTTACGTACTGTGAAATAAATCAGTTTCAGGTAGTATGGACGGAAACAAGAAAAAAATGTCCATTAACAATTGCAAACACGCATACCTTAAGGTTTGTTGGTCTTCGTTTTTTACTGTCTGCATAAAGTGCTACTGTTCCCCTTGTGGCAATACACTTTATGGAAAATGCAATGATATTGCTAGCCTTTTTGTTCCGCACAATTACTCGTACATCCTGTTTTCCAGCAGAAGTCTTAGGTCTATGTCATTCCTGTTTTGTTTGCATTAACAACTCCCACGGGTGCAACTGCAGAACGCTGCCACATGAACGCTATTTCAAGGTTTTCCACCATTTAGCACCTTCACTCCACGCCTTAACTCCCGTTTGTGTTTCAGATACGACATAAAAATATACGGTATAGAATCACTGAATCTCTCCACATTTCTCTTAAATACATTTACGTTACAAGGCTTATTACATCAATAAGTATAGCACATTAACTGTATTTAACACTATGTGAATTAACGGATATTTAACAAACAGATTACATTAAAACATTTATAGTGTGCTTTGACTGATTCTCCTAGTGACTTCACTTGACTTCCCAATGTTGCGCAAATATTCGGTAAAAATTTTCAAAATCGATTTCAACAATTGTGACTTATTACAGCAGACCAGAGTATACTAAAATGCGGTTTTTGTCGACCATGTTACAAGTCAGTGGAATGTAAATTACGAGGAACGACTTCACCAGATGATAATTCAGGCCAAACGCAACTCTATCGTCAGAGCTCCGCAGAGCGAACGCATTAAAGTGACTTCATTTTTTTAAATTTCTGGCGATGAGGATGCAGGACTTAGGAATGAAGTATGTATGTGAACAGCATGTTATCAGCAAGCATCTCTATGGTCTCTACTATGGAACTATCGTAACGTGTAGGCTACAGTGGAACAGGAAAAGCTCATTCTCGCTCTCGAACGAAGTTGCTGACCGTATTGTTTCGACCATACATTCACCGCTTTGTGACATATCTGTACGGCGTGCACCATGCGGGCCAAATATGGTCTAAAACCTACTACAAAAATATTTTTGTGTTGATATTCAAACTATACTAAAAATGAGTGGGAATTCAATGTACCGAGCGGTTCTAGGCGCTACAGTCTGGAACCGCGCGACCGCTACGGTCGCAGGTTCGAATCCTGCCTCCGGCATGGATGTGTGTGATGTCCTTAGGTTAGTTAGGTTTAAGTAGTTTTAAGTTCTAGGAGACTGATACTTATCTCTCTCTCTCTCTCTCTCTCTCTCTCTCTCTCTTTTCTCTTATGGGACCAAACTCCTTTGGTCATCGGTTCCTAAGCTGCACACTACTTAATCTAACTTAAACTAACTTACGCTATGGACGACACACACACCCATGCCCGAGGAAGGACTGGAATCTCCAACGGGAGAAGCCGCGTATTATTTCTAGATTTCAAAAAGGCCTACGATAGCATAGACATAATTAAAATCTGTATAGATGAAACTTTATGTCGTATCAAGACAACTGGAGGGGAAACAAAATTTTAAGGTGTTTACTGGACTGAGACAAGGAGGCGTCGTTTCACCTATTTTACTGAATCTCGTCTTAGTGAAGTTCGATAGAGAATTTATTAAAACTAATCCACACGGGATGCAGATGCAGGAAATGAACATTATTAGACTTGCCTAAGCAGATGATATAGCAGTAATAAGCACTTCCAAAACATAATTAACCAAAATGATGCGAAATTATATCAAAATTGCTGAGAAAGAAGGATTACATCTTAATAAAGAGAAGACAGAATATCTGGTCATAAGTAAGAAAAACCAGTGATGCACCCTTGGCTGAAGATGGATTCACTTTCACTTTCAAAACAGTTGACCGTTTCAAGTACTTAGGGAGTCTCTTTAGTAACAATAATGGAATGCTTCATCAACTACGACATAATCGCGTATACGAACAGTGATCCAATACTGTAAACTGCTTTTTTATTCCAGTCTCTGATCACAAATGAATTCTTTAGACGATGACCGGTTTCAGTCTGTAATGACCATCCTCAGATCTTTTTTAGACCATGTCCTAAAGTTATACGGCCATAATGACATCGTCAAAACATATAAATGCAATCAGCATAGAATCTATGTGACGATGCTATGCTGATTATATTTATATGTTTTGACGATGCCATTATGGCAGTATCACTTTAGGACATGGTGTAAAAAAGATATGAGGATGGTCGTTACAGACTGAAACCGGTCATCGTGTAAAGAATTCTCAGAGACTGGAATAAAAAAACAATAATGGAATGGATATAGAAGTAGATGCCCGACTAGCAACAGCGAACAAAACACTCTTAAGTTTTATCAAAATCTTACAGAAAAGATAATTTAGTACTAACTTAAAAATCCGCTTGTATCAGTCGACCATTATACCAGTAACATTATACGGATGTGAAGCATTAATATTTAGAAAGAAAGATGAAAAACTGTTAATATTTGAAATACTAAGAAAAAGTTTTGGTCCAGTGTACGACGAAGATAACATGGAATGGAGGATAAGAAAAATGAAGAAATAAGAGAACTGTACACACACCGTAACATCGTAGAAGTGCTAAAGAAGAGAAGGTTGAAATGGGCAGGCGATATAGCACGAATGACAGAAAACAGACCACGTAAAATAGCATTCTGAAGGACAATAGAGGGAACGAGAGGAAGAGGAAGACTCAGAAGTAGGTGGAGAGATAACATTAGTGACGACACGAACACTGAATGGACAAACGGTGCACACAACAGAACGTAATGGAAGAGGCTTGTAGAGCAGGTGTGTGGTCGATAAGATCCTTGCCACTAATAAATAAAATAAAATAAATAATAATTTGAACTACGATTTCTCGCTTGACTGCACAAATTCTTTTAACACATTTTACATACCTAACAAGTTTGCAGCAGTGCTTCATTCGCAGAATATGATCTGTGGTCAACAACTTTTTTTAAGGTGGAAAATGGAAGGCGGGAGTTGCGTGACGCTGGTGTTCCATGGAAGCAAAGTGCGACTAAATGGCCAGTTACAGGCGAGGTGAAAGCATAATCCGTGGTACTCTTCTGTGTTCTGCTATGTCTTCTGTGATAATTACCTCAGTTTAATAGACCAAACAGTGCAACTAAACAGTCGTTCTAATACTTAAGCAAGTCTGATAAAAGAGAACAGAAAGGCACAGTAAAAGTTACCGGGAGGAAACAGTGGTCGTGTGAAGCTATTGCAGATTATGAGTGGTTGTGTCCATATTCATCCATGGTCCAGTTGTAGGAATATTTATTTCATTTCAAGTTATTTAAATGTAAATCCAGTATTTCGAATGTGTTTCAGTATGTTTGTGAATGTGCGTTGGCTTGGGGACATCGTGGGAGCGCTCTAGCCAATCACAGCGCTCGTTACTACGGTAGGCGACTACCGAAGTCAATGGAAAGACTGTATGGAAGTAGAGGAGGAGCATCGGGTCGCACAGGACACTGGAGAGTTCTGGACGGGAAGGCGCGACGGACGGTCGCAGGAAATACTTGGAGAGTGTTGAGCAGTTTGCGTGTGGTCGGGGAAATACTTGTAGAAATATTTCGTAGTGCCGACTTGTGCACTTGTGAGATATCCGTGGCATTTGCAGTGAAGACATAGTATGCGTTTAGAAGTGAATATCTCGCGAGCTTTGTTGTTGCGCATAACTAATTACGTGAAGTAAGAATTTAATGTTTCCTTGTTGTTCAGCTTATATTTTATTTAATTGCTGGACCATCGACACCAATAAGTGTTTTACAGTTGTAAGTGGCATTCTTAAATGTACTTCTGCTATCATACTCATCATTTAAAGTCGTTAAAATAGTACCTGCAGATTTTATTTAATTGAAATCTTTCATTTATAAATTTCTATGTTACATTCATATGTGATAGGAACCTTTGACCATTCGATTCATGTGTGTATTCTTATTGTATACTGTAGAGTCAGCAGTATTTGGCATGTAATGCGGCAACTACGTATCCCAGTCCCTAGACAACGAAACCAGCCAAAAATTTTAATATTTCGACTCTGAGTCTGAGGGTACGTAGGTGAGGGCCACTATTAATTTTTTTGAAAGCCCGCAATTGCTATTACAGGAACGATACTCACAAAGGCAAAAAGGCCTAATGAAAGGTAGGTCTTTGGTCTAACTGATATGCAGTCACTATGGAAAGGGTGAACTAAGAACATTCAGTTTAGATGGAGCAAAAGCAGAACAATTATAATTAAAAGTGAAATACTTATAAACCGTGGTGTATGTATCAAGTAACCAAAGATAATTCTCCACCTTAGAGTGATGGAACTATGAGGAGAATGTTGTGTAAATAGGGACATATACGCTTTATCTACAAAAGAGAGGGAAAACAATTGGAGGAACTTGTGTATTGGTAAAAAATATCGTCTGCCGGTGTAGCCGAGCGGTTCTAGGCTCTTCAGTCTGGAACCACGCGACCGCTAAGGTCGCAGGTTCGAATCCTGCCTCGGGCATGGGTGTGTGTGATGTCCTTAGGTTAGTTAGGTTTAAGTAGTTCTAAGTTCTAGGGGACTGACGACCTCAGATGTTAAGTCCCATAGTTCTCAGAGCCATTTTTTAAAAATATCAGCCTTACGTGAAGCGTACAATAATTGTCAAAGTCACATCCTGATGAAAGTGGTATTAGAATGTCCTATGGAGGTCTGTTCATAAGTCAATGTACGGGTCCAGACCTACTTAGTCTCTCGTGAATCCAATGGTGCTGACACTGAAGTCAGCAGAAGCTTGAAATGCCACTTTTAAAAAGATATTTCCGAATGAGGGGACTAGCATATTTGACCTCCGTGCAGACTCACAAATGAGAATTGTTTGTACTGGCACTCCACCATGGAAAAACAATGTAGACAAGCGAGCTAGGCACTAGAATATGACGGAATGCGAAATAGATTTTACACTGAATACGCTGTGGAATGATCTCCTTTTCTAGGTCGGATTCATCGACAATTATAGTACAGCGAATATTCTGCGCGACTAGGAAACTGTGCGGGTCACTCCTGCACACAAAAACATAAAGTATCTGATACAGGAAATTACAAATCACTATTCTTCTGTTACAGAATCCTATTGCATGTTCGAAGCTTAAACATTATGACGTTCCTCGAGGAAAACAAGTTTCTCTCAAAGTGTCAGCAGAGATTCAGGAAAATAATTGTGTTATACGCTGATTGCTCTATTCATAAACAACATCCTTCAAGCGGTAGATCTCCTAAAAGCGTTCGATATAGTGCAATATAGTCTGCCACTGATGAATATACGACAGTAAAATCTTTGCAAATATGTGATTATTTTGGTGGATATTAGTCTGAAAGAACCCAGTACGTTATACCGGACGAAGAATGTTCTACTGAAACGAGAGTAATATTGAGTGTGTCCCAAGTAAAGCGTAATACGATCGACAAATTTGTCAATATTCCTTAACGATTTATGAGATAAAATCAACAGCGTTATAAGATTATTCGCCAAAGTACTGTTGTCTACCGGAAAGTTGGACGACCGTAGAGAACTGCAGAAGGACTTAGGTAAAATCTTCATTCGATGTAATGAAGTTTCTAATAGTGCCAGCAAATTATAGATCTGTCGAGAAGAAACTCAAAATGTAGAGAATTACCAGTTCCTAGATACCCGTAAAATTTGGTTTGATCCACTGGAGATGGTCGGTGAAAAGCTGCGGATTTTATTTTTAATTTATATTTTTCTGTGTGCTACGTCATTTATTCGAGAAAGTTTTTCTTGTGTGAGTGTTGCATCATTCTGTTGTATTTACTGAAATGTAAAAGAAAAATCGAACAATTTTTTATTAAATATCGATATGTACATAGTCAGAGGCGAACCTCTATGTAAAGACCGATTATTAATTAAATATTGTATCTCGTTTTATAGATTAACAGCCGCTAGTTAACAATTATCGTAATACACAACGTAAGGACGGCATTCGTATTTAATGGGATACCGCTCATAGTTGGCACCAACAATAAGTGGGCCCGTGATGACTGGGTGTTGTGTGATGTCCTTAGGTTAGTTAGCTTTAAGTAGTTCTAAGTTCTAGGGGACTGATGACCTCAGAAGTTAAGTCCCATAGTGCTCAGAGCCATTTGAACCATTTTAGCCAACAAGTGGGCCCAGGAAATGTTTCCGCAGCCTGCACTGTAGCACTACTGATGGGATTTTCCTAGGCTTCGCGCTGCATGAGAAAAGCACCCGCCTGGCCAGCAATGACAGAGCCACTCTTGTTGCATGAATTCCATGGAAAAACGCGAGTGAGAATCATGTTCGCAGCCTACGTATTCAGCTCTCTCACTACGTGCAAAAGACCACTTTCACAGTTAGGTACTTGACATTCAGGAGAAGCTAATATACTGCTAACTGCCTACAACAGACCTGAAGCCCCACGTGAGTATAAATTCGGTCCATTCCAGTTGTCTTAAAACATGTTCTAAGCAGATGTCCGCACTCTTACAAGACACAGTATTTTTCTTCTCTGTCTTCTTCTACTATAACATATGGTACATACAAATGAACATATTACCAATACTGTAATAATTTTTAAGAAGATATTTTATTTGGGTATGAGACGCAGGGTCGGACATAATTCCCCACAACACAGTTTCACCTTCGTCAGGAGGAAACACTTCTGTGATTTATAGGAAATAAAAGTAACTGTAGTTTCGACATCTACCATTCCTCCAACTGAAGCAATTTATCCATTTTATATTTATTGTGAACCCCTGTCTCGAACTGCTTGCATTCAATTACACTGATCAGCCCAAAACATTATGAGCACCGAACTACTATCGATATAAACCCGTCTAGGCGATAGCAGCGTCACCAGGTGAGGAATGAGTGCTAGTCAGACACACGCATGTACATGTAGTATCAATGAGCGTGCTGTCCATTTGCAGATCGGGAAAGGCGCGCGATTTATCTGGGTTTGACCGAGAGCAGTTTTTGATGGCCTGGAGGCTCGGCACTTCGCAAACTGCACGATTGTCGGGTGTTCGAGGAGTGCTGTGGCGAGTGTCTTCAGGAGGTGACGAACCCAAGGTGAAACTACGTCCGGAAGTCGTCGGATGTCATAGGCTGGGCAGACTGGTGAAACAGGACAGGCGGAGAACTGAGGCGGGACTAATATCAGACTTTAATGTTTGGCAGAGTACAAGTGTGTCTGAACACACAGTGCGCTGACGATGGTCTCCGCAGCCGACGACCCATGCACGTGCCAATGTTAACACCACGACATCTCCAACTACGACTGAAATGGGCACGTGACAATCAGCACTGGACGTTGGCGCAGTGGCAGAGCGTTTCATGGTCTGATGAATCCCGATATCTTCTTCATAATGCCGATGGAAGAGCGAGAATCCGTCATCTTCCAGGGGAACAACATCCTAACACCTGTACTGCGGGACGGAGACAAGATGAAGGCGGCTCCTTTCCGCTCTGGGGAACGTTGACTCGGGCATCAGTGGGTCCAGTGGAGCACCATGACGGTCAAGGAGTATCGTACACTGGTTGCAAACCGCGTACACGCCTTCATGACGTTTCCTGACGGAAGCAGCATTTTCCAACAAGACAATGCTTCAAGTCACAAGGCCAGGAGTGTGATGGAGTGCTTCGAGGGGAACAGTGTCCAGGTCTAGTTGATGTTCTGATCTCCCAGCTCATGAAACCTGAATCCGATCGCGCACATCTCTGATGTGACTGAACGTGGCGTCAGAGCTCATCGCCCCTTCCCAGTTATCTACGGGAATTACGTGGCTTGTGTGTGTGTGTGTGTGTGTGTGTGTGTGTGTGTGTGTGTGTGCGCGTGCAAATATGGTGCTAGTTCCCTCCAGCGACCCCCCAAGGCCTCATTGCCTTCAAGCCTCGAAGCGTCACCGCTTTTAAGCTTGCCAGAGGTGGACAAACCAATTATTAAGTTGGTGATCGTAATGTTCTGGCTGATCTATGTATTTGTTCCTTTATTCAAAAAATGGTTCAAATGGATCTGAGCACTATGGGACTTAACATCTATGGTCATCAGTCCCCTAGAACTTAGAACTACTTAAACCTAACTAACCTAAGGACAGCACACAACACCCAGTCATCACGAGGCAGAGAAAATCCCTGACCCCGCCGGGAATCGAACCCGGGAACCCGGGCGTGGGAAGCGAGAACGCTACCGCACGACCACGAGCTGCAGACTGTTACTTTATTATTAAATTTCAACATCCAGCATTCACTTGGCAAACCATAGCCTACCAATCCTCAATTCTACGATATTGTATAATCCTGTGGAATTCTGTGGCTGTTTGTCTTCCACCACAGTAAACTCCAACGAAAGACAGTACATTGCTTCTTTTCCTGTAAAGATTGGCTAAGACTTCACGAACGTTTGACGTTGTTAATAGCAGCATAGATTTAGTGGTACGTTGTTGTTTGTTGTTGTGGTCTTCAGTACAGAGACTGGTTTGATGCAGCTCTCCATGCTACTCTATCCTGTGCAAGCTTCTTCATCTCCCAGTACCTACTGCCAACTACATCCTTCTGAATCTGTTTAGTGTTTTCATCTCTTGGTCTCCCTCTACTGATTTTAACCTCCATGCTGCTCTGCAATACTAAATTGGTGATCACTTGATGCCTCAGAATATGCCCTACCAACCGACCTCTTCTTCTAGTCAAGATGCGACACAAATTTCTCTTCTCTTCAATTCTATTTATACCTCCTCGTTAGTTATGTGAACTACCCACCTAATCTTCAGCATTCTTCTGTAGCACCACATTTCGAAAGCTTCTATTCTCTTCTTGTCTAAGCTATTTATCGTCCAAGTTTCACTTCCATACATGGCTACACTCCATACTAATACTTTCAGGAACGACTTCCTGACACTTAAATCTATACTCGATGTTAACAAATTTCTCTTCTTCAGAAACGCTTTCCTTGCCATTGCCTGTCTACTTTTTATATCCTCTCTACTTCGACCATCATCAGTTATTTTGCTCCCCAAATAGCAAAACTCATTTACTACTTTGAGCGTCTCATTTCTTAATCTAATGCCCGCAGTATCATCCGATTGAATCCGACCACATTTCATTATACTCGTTTTGCTTTTGTTGATGTTCATCTTATATCCTCCTTTCAAGACACTGTCCATTCCGTTCAACTGCTCTTCCAGGTCCTTTGCTGTCTCTGACAGAATTACAATGTTATTGGCGAACCTCAAAGTTTTTATTTCTTCTCCATGGATTTTAATTCCTACTCCGAATTTTTCTTTTGTTTCCTTTACTGCTTGCTCAACATACAGATTGAATAACATCGGGGATAGTCGACAACCCTGTCTCACTCCCTTCCCAACCACTGATTCCCTTTCATGCCCCTAGACTCTTATAACTGCCATCTGGTTTCTGTACAAATTTAAATAGCCTTTCGCTCCCGGTATTTTACCCCTGCCACCTTCAGAATTTCGAAGAGAGTACTCCACTGGCAGTGGTACGTTAGAGTGTTGAAAGTCATTTTATTTTGTGACACAGAAGTTTTACTTACTGCAGTACAACGCAGTAAACCTGAAATGCTGCAAATGGACGACGTGGTCTCTTGAAGTACACTCCTGGAAATTGAAATAAGAACACCGTGAATTCATTGTCCCAGGAAGGGGAAACTTTATTGACACATTCCTGGGGTCAGATACATCACATGATCACACTGACAGAACCACAGGCACACAGACACAGGCAACAGAGCATGCACAATGTCGGCACTAGTACAGTGTATATCCACCTTTCGCAGCAATGCAGGCTGCTATTCTCCCATGGAGACGATCGTAGAGATGCTGGATGTAGTCCTGTGGAACGGCTTGCCATGCCATTTCCACCTGGCGCCTCAGTTGGACCAGCGTTCGTGCTGGACGTGCAGACCGCGTGAGACGACGCTTCATCCAGTCCCAAACATGCTCAATGGGGGACAGATCCGGAGATCTTGCTGGCCAGGGTAGTTGACTTACACCTTCTAGAGCACGTTGGGTGGCACGGGATACATGCGGACGTGCATTGTCCTGTTGGAACAGCAAGTTCCCTTGCCGGTCTAGGAATGGTAGAACGATGGGTTCGATGACGGTTTGGATGTACCGTGCACTATTCAGTGTCCCCTCGACGATCACCAGTGGTGTACGGCCAGTGTAGGAGATCGCTCCCCACACCATGATGCCGGGTGTTGGCCCTGTGTGCCTCGGTCGTATGCAGTCCTGATTGTGGCGCTCACCTGCACGGCGCCAAACACGCATACGACCATCATTGGCACCAAGGCAGAAGCGACTCTCATCGCTGAAGACGACACGTCTCCATTCGTCCCTCCATTCACGCCTGTCGCGACACCACTGGAGGCGGGCTGCACGATGTTGGGGCGTGAGCAGAAGACGGCCTAACGGTGTGCGGGACCGCAGCCCAGCTTCATGGAGACGGTTGCGAATGGTCCTCGCCGATACCCCAGGAGCAACAGTGTCCCTAATTTGCTGGGAAGTGGCGGTGCGGTCCCCTACGGCACTGCGTAGGATCCTACGGTCTTGGCGTGCATCCGTGCGTCGCTGCGGTCCGGTCCCAGGTCGACGGGCACGTGCACCTTCCGCCGACCACTGGCGACAACATCGATGTACTGTGGAGACCTCACGCCCCACGTGTTGAGCAATTCGGCGGTACGTCCACCCGGCCTCCCGCATGCCCACTATACGCCCTCGCTCAAAGTCCGTCAACTGCACATACGGTTCACGTCCACGCTGTCGCGGCATGCTACCAGTGTTAAAGACTGCGATGGAGCTCCGTATGCCACGGCAAACTGGCTGACACTGACGACGGTGGTGCACAAATGCTGCGCAGCTAGCGCCATTCGACGGCCAACACCGCGGTTCCTGGTGTGTCCGCTGTGCCGTGCGTGTGATCATTGCTTGTACAGCCCTCTCGCAGTGTCCGGAGCAAGTATGGTGGGTCTGACACACCGGTGTCAATGTGTTCTTTTTTCCATTTCCAGGAGTGTATTTATAGAGGGAATATGACGCCATATAGATAACAGCGTTTCACGTGATGATTATATTAGTAATCACTTTCGGCACCTTAAAACTACAGTCGTCTGGCCTGTGACTACGTGTTGTTTCAGAGACTATATACGAAGCAACAGGGTACTCAATTTAGAAAAAAGTCCACGATGAAGACAAAATACCGTTTCAATAGAGTCTTAGTCGCGCTGCTTTCTGCCTATCGTATTCTCTGTGACTAAAACTCGAGAATCCGCATCCTCCATTCTGAAACTTAATGCTTCCTGCAACAGACCACATGTTGTCACCGTCTCTCCTCAAGATTCTACAGAATGACGAAGTGTAGACTGTAATGACACATAACAGTATCACAAATTCTAACTTCTGGCTATTAATTAATCGGTATTATCGCTACCTTCACCTCCGTACAAGTGGTTTCGTCCTCTAAGAGCAAGCAAATACAGTGCTATACATGGCTACTTTTAAGCGGTTGTATGGCATATATATGACGGGTAAATGTTCTTGACCTGCTAGAAAGTGAGTAACAATGCATGAAGCGTATGTATTAAATGTTGCTATTAAGCGGGGTAGAAGTGTCCCTTTTGGCTAAGTAATTTCTGGAGTTTGGTTAACAAAAAGAAAAATTATTTTCTTGGACGGCCACTGTCTTTAGCAAACGACTCTCCTATTGGATTAATCGTCATCTGCTGGGAGATGCCTGACGAATAATAAATTAAGCAAGTAAAACCCGGTTTTCTTTTGAGATAGATTGGCAAGACGAAAAATTAAAAATAGGCAAGAAATGCTCAATATGCGTTACACTATCGAAATAACTATGGCATATAATGATTTACAGTAAATGATAGTAAAAACAGAGCCTTGAAAATTTCATAGAGCGTTCCTATAAATGGAAAAAAAAGCTTTTTTGAAACAAACAACCGGCTGCTGTTGCTGAGATAAACCCAAAAATGTGCAGTACTGCACTCAGTTTATATTAACAGTTAAAGATAAAGAAAGCAGTGGAGACGGCAGTGTTTTTTACTTTGTCTGTCGTACCTTTTTCCGTAAAATCTTATTTCAGACACCAAATTGTAACACCGTTTTTGATTATACACTGGAATTTCTAGAAGAAAGCAAAACAACGAAATGAGTGAAAAACACAGTAGAACAACTTGCGAAGCAACGTTCAAGAGAAGAGTACTACCTCTCCCTTTCGTATGCTAATTTCATTTGTGTGTATCATCTTTTATGGCGAAAGGAGATAGAGAAGAAAAATTCTGCGCCTTGTAAGAGTGCGGACGTCTACTTAACGTTTGTTTTAAGACTGCAGCTGGAATGGATCGAATTTCAGGTCTGCTATGAAACAAGCGAAGCAGATTGTCTCTGGGATGGATGAGTGGGAATGGAAAAAGATGTAATTCCGCGTCAGTCACGAAGTTTAACTTAATCCACTATACATTTCGATGGTTAACCATCATCATCAAATTAAAGGCGTTCTCTACATTGATGTTGTTAATAGAAAGTATTGGTAACTTCGCGAAGAAGCAAGAGAGGCGGCCAAGAGGTTATGTTGCGATTTCCACTGTTGATAATTGGACGACTAAACCACAGAACTTATGGATGTACCCTACCGCATGGTTTAAAGAAAATGAAAGTACTTACAAAGCAAGGGAATCAGTGTTTGTGCTGTATTCTGTCGCTAAAAATCGCAACTCCTTCCGACTCAACATGAGATACTCACTGTTGTTATGTTGCAAAGAAGTTACATTATTCACCAAAGTTGTTAAGTAAAGTCTTTGGTTTCAAGCTTCTTTGGCTAAAAATGTGATTTCTTTGGTATACAGCTACACTGTATCAATGATGCACAGTGGGCTGCAATGGCGATACTTATAATACCTTTAAACCATCTAGTATCTTAAAAGTTCTGTTACACATTCATTCAATTTGTCAGTAATAGAAATCGCAACGTAGCCTCCACACCTCACCCCACCCTATCCCCCTCCCAAATGCTTCCGCGCAAAATCACTAACAACAACCATTTAGAAGACGCCTTCCACCTGAATATGGTAATTTCTCATAGTAACGTGTAGTGGATTAAATAGAGCTTTGTGAGTGATGCATAAATATGGTTTTTTAATCTAATTGCTTGTCGCAGCCCTCAAAACATAATCTACAATGGATGAGATTGGACGCATGAGATTGCACGAGTGTGGTTCCAATAGTTGCCCGATAAAGCTGGCCTGAACGCGAACGTTTGAACACCGCAGAGTTTTAATAGGTCAGGGCCTATTGCGGGGGAGGAGGGGGGGGGGCGGAATGACTTTGCCTGCCACCAGTCATTGATCTGAGTTACCCAGTCGGATACAGGAGGATTTGCAGTTTAACGAGGTTTCCAATCCAAGAGGAAACTCGGCATTTTTGACATTAATAATCGTTGCCAGAGATAGAAGAAGCAATAAAGATAGAAGGAAAAGCCTATGATCGACTGGAAAGGGAACCTTGGTTCTTTAGATTTGCTGTCGTTCAGTGAACCACCAAGTGGTAGCAAAAACGTGTTTTGGTATAAAGCTATTTTAATTGGAATAGATGTCTGTCAAAATTGTGATACTGGAACTTACACATCTACATAAACCTTTGAACTTCCGTTCATGATCTCCGCTCTCTGGTCCCGCCAGACCACTCAGTACTGACTGATCACGTGTCATTTACCACTGGCGCCATTCGGTTGCGATATGGAGTGGTACAGTTTTTTATTCAACTAGACTTAATGAGAACTTCCTGGTTTACATCGCAGGGTCTCATAGAGTGAATCATGTTGTATTGTGGATAGTGATCCACCTGTCGTTGGGGACTTTGACGTCAGCAGCACTTTTGGTGTTATTCGAGAGGAGTGAGCTATTTGCTGGCACTGGGTTTTAAGCTCTCATTTCTTATTCTCATCGTCATCGAGAAAACAACATTTCGCACTAATCAGATTTGTCAACACGAAATATTTACGCTTAAATCATATATCTCACATTTCGCTAAAGAAATTTACTCAGTGGGAGTAGATTAAGGAAATCCTTGCCGATTTACGTTTCTCAACCCCTAAATAATAGCCAAGTCGACAATACCATCTGAGATTGCGTACGTTACTACTGAGAGACTTTTTTCATCACTTGGGCTCTCTTGGGAGACCAATAATAGCCCGCGCAGTCAGAAGGTTTAGAGGCCAGTTACAAAACGAACACTGAGATGACATTCCTCCAACTAACTGTTTTCATCGAAACTTACTTTCTTGCTTCAAACAGCATGATCAGTACTAATGGACTTGCAGCGTGAGAAAGCGTCCACTGAAAGCTAAATAATATAATGATTACATATCCTTTGCTACCAAATTCGAAAGAATTATTTCTTTTGATCATTGTCACGACATGCCGTTACATAAATATTCCCACACGACTGTAAGGCATTACAAAGAGCATTTGGTCAAAAATATTCCGCTTATTAACGACACGGGCCTTTAATTTACAGTAACACGGACGGTACAACCTCTGTGACACACAGAGAACATCTGGAGTAGGTTAACTCCGAAATACTACAATAACTGTAACTTAATAACGACGCCTTTGCTTTGAAAACTTTTTTCGTCTACCCCTACAAAAGCCAGATTCGTAGAAAATTCTATCACAAGAACACTGTAATTTATAAATTGCTAGCCGAATATTAAATGTGACGATTCCTGAAATCTAAATAAAAATGGAGTAATATCGTGAACGAAATACACGTTTTATGAGGCTATTTCAAATTAATACTAAAATTTCACATAACTTCTAATGACATATCATTTACGACCGTAACAATTAAATGAGCTCTTACGTTAGTCTTGTGCTGATAAACTTAAGATAGCTGCGAAGTATTAAAATAACGTACCAACCCTTGAATGTACGGGGAGAACTTTGCATCTGAAAAATTTAGACACACGTACAGCGTATTGTTTTTCACCTCAAGATTGTGTACAAGACGGGTTCTGTCTTGTAAACTATTAACTGGAGCATATCATTAATATAAAACGTCGGTTGATTCTACAGAGTAAGTACAAAATTTATTTGCAGTGATATGAAATAAACTTTGTAAGGTCTCTACATCTCCCACACAACTATCTCTTTATTCACATGAAGTGTTGAGTGCTATTGATAAGGGATTCCAGATAGATTCCGATTTCTGGATTTCTGGCAGGCTTTTGACACTTTACCACACAAGCGGCTCGTAGTGAAATTGCGTCCTTATGGAGTATCGTCTCATTTATGTGACTGGATTTGTGATTTCCTGTTAAAGAGGTCACAGTTCGTAGTAATTGACGGAAAGTCATCGAGTAAAACAGCAGTGACTTCTGGCGTTCAACAAGGTAGTGTTATAGGCCCTTTGCTGTTCCTTATCTATATAAACGATTTTGGAGACAATCTGAGCAGCTGTCTTCGGTTGTTTGCAGATGACGCTGTCGTTTATCGACTAATAAAGTCATCAGAAGATCAAAACAAACTGCAAAACTGTTTAGAAAAAATACCTAAATGGTGCGAAAAGTGGCAGTTGACCCTAAATAACGAAAAGTGTAAGGTCATCCACATGAGTGCTAAAAGGAACTCTCTAAACTTCGGTTACACGATAAATCAGACTAATCTAAAAGCCGTAAATTCAGCTCAATACCTAGGTATTACATTTACGAACAACTTCAATTGGAAGGAACACATAGAAAATGTTTTGGGGAAAGCTAACCAAAGACTGCGTTTCATTGGCAAGACACTTAGAAAATGTAACAGACCTAATAAGGAGACTGCGTACACTACGCTTGTCCGTCGTCTTTTGAAATACAGCTTCGACGTGTGGGATCCTTACCAGATAGGACTGACGGAGTACATCGAAAAAGTTCAAAGAAAGGCAGCACGTTTTGTATTATAGCGAAATATGGGAGAGAGTGTCACAGAAATGATACAGGATTTGGGCTGGACATCATTAAAAGAAAGGCGTTTTTCGTTGCGACGGAATCTTCTCACGAAATTCCAATCATCAACTTTCTCCTCCGAAAGCGAAAATATTTTGTTGACACCGCCCTACATAGGGAGGAACGATCACCAAGATAAAATAAGGGAAATCAGAGCTCGTACGGAAAGATACAGGTGTTCACTGTTTCCGCGCGCTGTACGAGATTGGAATAATAGAGAATTGTGATGTTGGTTCGATGAACCCACTGCCTGGCACTTAAATGTGATTTGCAGAGTATATATGTAGATGTAGATATGTGCTCAGTATGACTGCAATCTTATGGAATTTCATCTTAAGTCGCTTTGATAATCATCTCCTTCTCTCTATAGCTACATGATGTTGTAAACATTTAGTCAATGAATGCACACAACACTGTCGAATTTACGTTTTCATGTTATTTACATTCATTGATACCAAACACACGATAATCATATTTATTGTGTTAATAACGAGTATGTAATACTGTAACACTCCCTTTAAATATTCTATAAAATTTCACAGATGGCAAATAGTAACTTGTAGATCGTTTAAACATAACTGAATGACATACTTATTTAGTCACTAAACTCTCGTCACGGACTGACTAAAAATACACTCCTGGAAATTGAAATAAGAACACCGTGAATTCATTGTCCCAGGAAGGGGAAACTTTATTGGCACATTCCTGGGGTCAGATACATCACATGATCACACTGACAGAACCACAGGCACATAGACACAGGCAACAGAGCATGCACAATGTCGGCACTAGTACAGTGTATATCCACCTTTCGCAGCAATGCAGGCTGCTATTCTCCCATGGAGACGATCGTAGAGATGCTGGATGTAGTCCTGTGGAACGGCTTGCCATGCCATTTCCACCTGGCGCCTCAGTTGGACCAGCGCTCGTGCTGGATGTGCAGACCGCGTGAGACGACGCTTCATCCAGTCCCAAACATGTTCAATGGGGGACAGATCCGGAGATCTTGCTGGCCAGGGTAGTTGACTTACACCTTCTAGAGCACGTTGGGTGGCACGGAATACATGCGGACGTGCATTGTCCTGTTGGAACAGCAAGTTCCCTTGCCGGTCTAGGAATGGTAGAACGATGGGTTCGATGACGGTTTGGATGTACCGTGCACTATTCAGTGTCCCCTCGACGATCACCAGTGGTGTACGGCCAATGTAGGAGATCGCTCCCCACACCATGATGCCGGGTGTTGGCCCTGTGTACCTCGGTCGTATGCAGTCTTGATTGTGGCGCTCACCTGCACGGCGCCAAACACGCATACGACCATCATTGGCACCAAGGCAGAAACGACTCTCATCGCTGAAGACGACACGTCTCCATTCGTCCCTCCATTCACGCCTGTCGCGACACCACTGGAGGCGGGCTGCACGATGTTGGGGCGTGAGCGGAAGACGGCCTAATGGTGTGCGGGACCGTAGCCCAGCCTCATGGAGACGGTTGCGAATGGTCCTCGCCGATACCCCAGGAGCAACAGTGTCCCTAATTTGCTGGGAAGTGGCGGTGCGGTCCCCTACGGCACTGCGTAGGATCCTACCGTCTTGGCGTGCATCCGTGCGTCGCTGCGGTCCGGTCCCTGGTCGACGGGCACGTGCACCTTCCGCCGACCACTGGCGACAACATCGATGTACTGTGGAGACCTTACGCCCCACGTGTTGAGCAATTCGGCGGTACGTCCACCCGGCCTCCCGCATGCCCACTATACGCCCTCGCTCAAAGTCCGTCAACTGCACATACGGTTCACGTCCACGCTGTCGCGGCATGCTACCAGTGTTAAAGACTGCGATGGAGCTCCGTATGCCACGGCAAACTGGCTGACACTGACGGCGGCGGTGCACAAATGCTGCGCAGCTAGCGCCATTCGACGGCCAACACCGCGGTTCCTGGTGTGTCCGCTGTGCCGTGCGTGTGATCATTGCTTGTACAGCCCTCTCGCAGTGTCCGGAGCAAGTATGGTGGGTCTGATACACCGGTGTCAATGTGTTCTTTTTTCCATTTCCAGGAGTGTATAACAACTTCGTGGACCAACAAAGTTTCAATTGATCGTGTAATCGCCTGCGACTAAGAGCGCCACGCCTGTTTATAGAGGCATGTAGCATAGGATTTAAACATAACAAAGATAAATAGAAACCTATTATGTTTCAGATATTTACATAAAACATAGAAAAAGTAATAAACACGAAAAGAACACAAGCAGTGAAATTACGTATCATAACTGTAAGATAATAATCAGAAAGTGGCAAAATAATAAGTAGTAGTTAATGAAAAGGAAATTTTAATGTACATTGGAATTTTCAAAGTCCATCAAGAATTTCCTGGAAGGTTACATTTTATGATTCCGATATTTCATAAACTAACATGTTGTTTTAGGAACGTTATACATTTTTTAAAACAGGAAAGTAATTGATTCAGAAAACAGTAATATTTTTGACATGAATGTATTTTTCCATTCAAATAATCTGGGACACGAAAATGTTGAAAGTGAATAGCTTCCGAAATACTAAATTTTTCGAGAGAGTAAAACGACCGTCGAAAGAGAAGAATGAAGATTTTCAGAGAAGCTGTGTTAAACGAAAAAAAAAAATTATTAGAAAGATTGAATTCTGAAGTTCACGTGTTTACATGTATCGTCAATTATCATTACCTCTTTAAATAAGCTGGTCCTACATGAACTATTTACATCAGAGTCATCGAGTGTACATTATCCTTTGAATAACGGAGTTTAACAAAATATTGCATGAATAAGCATTTAGAAATTTTATGTACTCGTAGTACAGGCATTACGTTTATAATAGACAAAACAGAATGTACTAGCTGTTTACTTAAGGAGTAGGATTGTAGCAAGTGGACTATTCCACCACTCTACGTTTGAAACAGATACGTTTATGAAGTATTAAGATTAAAGCGCCAACAACCTATAGATGTGGCGCTACGTAGGACTGTATTAAACGTGAGTATACGGAATACAGGAATGCGGGTTTGGGTTACGAGGATTTGATTGTTAAGTGTATCTTACCGCTAACTGACTGCATGGAAACGGTTTCGTTCAGGTATTACCTTTCCACTTCGTTCTTTTTTCTATGTGACTATTTTTGTCTCCATTTGGGCACCAAACCAGTTATGTAACATATATTGGTGAGAACTGTGTTGTGCAAATAGAGTCTGCGTCGTTCTTCTAGTGGTGTCACTGCATTGCGAAAGTTAAAATTTTAAACTCGATATAAGAATATTATTTTAACAGACTACGGTTCTGTGGCATAAATTAATCACAAAGTTGTAAGATAGAGTAATAGACATATTATTGCCGCGGCGCTCTTGGTACATATGCTAGGAATCGCAAGAGCGTGAAAATTATAACTGTCAGATGCATGATATAACACTGACTATCTTACGATATTTCAATTTGTTTGCTGAAGTTTTGATAGTTATAATAAACAAGTAGTACCGAGAGCAATGGCCGAACGGCAAGGGTCGATAGTCCTTAACGTGAAGTAAGTGTTGTCCTTTTAAGCGAAAGCTGTGGAACGGCGGGCCAGGCAGGGTGTTAATTGATCCTTGAAGCCTTAAGCGTCACATAGACTTGGGGGACTAACTTCCCCAGGAATTTTGCTGAAGTTCTCTCTCCTGCCTGCTCCACTCAACTTGTTTTACGAGAAATTAATTACAGGCGCTGGTGGCATATTGAATTTACTTCTGCGTATGATCGGGGCTGAAATAAATTCTGTAAGTAGATGTTTTTGTTTTTATGATAATCAACGCCATGTGGCCCCCCTGCTGGTTAATATTACTATCTACCTCTGCAGCATTTCAGGGAAGGGGGAAAAAATCGTTCATGGAGATAGATAACGTAGCAGAGACAGAAGTATACTGATTAATGAAGCTGAGATGAAATATTGTTTAAAAGTAAATTATGGCGTCCTACGTTCATAATGGCGTCAGGCACAATAAAATAAATGGAATACTTATAACCGGAAAATGACACAAGACGATCGATGCAAGGATTACATCAGAATTACAATGAGCCATTCGTTCCTGAGTTTCTGTGAAGGGCGATACGATGTCTAGCATATAAACACACTTAGTAATTTTGTTTTGCGTTTTATTATGTTCAGTACATGATTATTCTGACTGTGAACTGAGCAAATGAACGTCCCCGAAAGATTCGCTTCGATTTTGATCTGCTTTGAGTGTGTTGTAGTGTGGAGCAAATTAAGAGACCCACATTTTTCTTATAGGTGCCTATACGGCCGTTACAGGTGAGAAAACACACAGCGCCAACGCACAATCAAAGATGATAAACATCAGAAATCATGGAGACTCAACTATTTAGAACAAGTGAGAGACAACACAAGGACAGAGTTATCGCCAATTGCACACTCTTTGGTAATTAATATTTGACTACTGGCAATTCTCACGTCACTTGTTTTTGGTATTGCTGTGGCGCTAGTTTTTTTTTAGACTGTTAGTTGTCTTTCTGCATACTTTCTGGTTCGTGGATGGCGTAGCCACGATCGAAGACTGTTTAAGGTCTATGCACAGACATCTTTCGTTTCAGCTGTATCTCGAAAGTGACGGTGTTCTGTCTCCGAAATATCGACGGTTATTGCGCATTTTACTCGGCTGCGTTCCCGTAAATTATCTCAACTTTTGAGAGTTATCTGTATGTCTTCGGATTTACGATACTGAACGGAATTTTTTCTGTATATTGTATAATGAGAATCTAAAGGTGGTGGAAACGAACTACAGTGTATGAAAAGTGTTGCGCAATGTTTTGGCTGGTAGCAGATACTGTGTGAGCAGAATACAGTTGTAGAGGGCTAAGACATTGCTTGTGATCGTTGTTGGTTATTCACGGTGACTGGCTGTGAGTATGGATGTGAGGGAGGCACGGCTTCGTGGATGGGGAACCTCCACACCACGAGGAAAAAGCTGCAAATAGTGCATTCACGAGTTGGCGTATTATGAAGGAAGAACTAACAGATATGCACTGAGTAGAGAGTGAGTCAAATACTGACAGCTCACAAGTGCAGCATACTGAGCGTTAATGTTGTTTATGATTCTTCATGGACAAACTGAGCAGTATGAAACAGGAAATAAGTGATTGAGAGGTCTTAGCAATACATACGAACTGTATTATTTGGTTCCTGCCTTTCCCTTTCGCTAAACAAATCACTCTGAAAACTTTGATATGTACATGCTAATTGCGGAATTTGCAGTAACAATCCTGTTTACAAACTACTGCTTGAAATCCAATAGCAAAATGTGGTATTTAAAAAACGATGAAATAATATGTACAGATCCCAGGCAATTATTTTGGCATACGTTCACCTGTGTATCACACTATATGATGCTCTTCAGACGTATTTCTGGAAAAGAGTAAGCTTGTTTTAATGAAATACAAAATCGATTTTAGTACGATGCTTGCATTTTTGTTAAACCACCATATTCTCGCAACCCATATTAACGTTGTAAATAACTACTATACTGCAATTACAAATCTGAAATGTGCATTGAAAACTGACATTACAAGTTAAGTGATAAACTTATTTCTTCGCGTACAGAACTACGATTCCTTGAAACTCCAACGTTTCAATTGCATAATGGCACGAAGCTGCAGTGGTTGTGTCAAATGAAACTGTCATAACTATAGAACAAAATATTTTAGCCTTGATATACTGTTGCTTGGCGAAAGCAAAGAAGTGCAGCCACTAAATCCCACGGGAGCCAGAAAGCATCATTCTCCCACATGAGTCTTTTTCAGTTATTAATATCTTTATGGAAAGGTCCTGCTAGGAAATATTTCTTGATATAGTTGTTTAAGTTTGGCTCTTCCAGTTTCGAGAATACTAATAATGTCCTTTAGATTTACTCCCCGTTTGTAAGAATTGCTTTGTCGACACAACAGATGACAGAAGCAGCAGGAGACTAGCACAAGAAATATTGGAATTCCTGGCCAAAATAAGTCTACTAATAAAAAACATCGGCCTTATTTTGAGGCAGTAATTGAGAATATGCGTTTGAAGTACAAAATTTGAAGAAGTGAATCATGGAACCTGACAAAACCGGCATAAAAAACAGTCCATGATAACATGCTGTGTCCCTGCTACCAAGAAATTCTCAATCCAGTCAGAAATCGCACTTGATACCCCTTGGATCGTACTTTCCTTAAACGCTTTTCGGAATTGAAGAAATACTGCATCCACCCGGCTGTCTTAATCCATACCATTCAGGATGTAACGTGACAAGTGCGAGATGGCTTT
This sequence comes from Schistocerca americana, assembly GCF_021461395.2. Taxonomy (NCBI): domain Eukaryota; kingdom Metazoa; phylum Arthropoda; class Insecta; order Orthoptera; family Acrididae; genus Schistocerca; species Schistocerca americana. The sequence continues at coordinate 534,940,038 of NC_060122.1, forward strand.
TACACTACCTAGTAAAATCGTTCTGAAGACAAGCGAGAATAAATAGTTGTTTATTTTCAACAACTGGGTTGACAGACTTTGCTATCACCTTCAGATCTTCAAAAGTTTTGTTACAAAACTTGTGTATTGTGAGTTGTAACCTCACGCGAAGCTGTCACGTTAGTGGATAAAATGTAGCACATTATTCAGAGATGTGTCAGCTTATATTGTACATGTTTTGTAACAAAAATTTTGAAGACCTGAAGATAACAGCGAAGTCTGTCGAAACTGGTTATTGAAAATAAAGAAATATTTGTAAGATCTTGGCTTTAGAAACTTTTTACCAAGTAAAGCAGATCACTCATTCTCATTTCTGAATATACGAAAATTCAGTCCAATGTTGCATTGCCAATTATTTAGGCAACTGTGCTGGTTGGCATAGAGGAGATCTATTTGTTCGAGATACATCTACGTGATTACTCTGCTATTCACAATAAAGTGCCTGGCAGAGGGTTGAATGAACCACCTTCAAGCTGTCTCTCTACCGTTCCACTCTCGAACGGCACGCGGGAAAAACGAGCACTAAAATTTTTCTGTGCGAGCCCTGATTTCTCTTCTTTTATCGTAATGAACATTTCTCCCTATGGCGTTTGAGAATATATTGTAAGATTCTACAAAATATGTCTGTGGGACATGACGGTCAGCGCTTCATGAAAAAATTTCCGGCTCGCCGCGGAAGCATGATTGCACCCAGGCCTGGCCCCTTTTCTTCCGGAGCAAATCGAAGGCCACAGTTTCTTTAGAGCTTCAAAAATGTGGAATTCGCACTGGGGGAGATCTAGACTGTATGTAGGATGAGGGAGGTCTTCCCAGCGAAACTTCTGCAGCATTGTATTGTATTGTACTGTCTGTTAACCGGGAACCTAGAAACGACGGAGAGGCTCCGTCCCCGCCACAGCCGCAGTGGTCCACAACCCCACGACGACCACCGCAGTCCACTTCAACCCTCCACCGCCCCACACCGAACCCAGGTTTATTGTGCGGTTCGGCCTCCGGTTTACGCCCCCAGGGAACGTCTTACAACAGACGAGTGTAACCCCTATGTTTGCGTGGTAGAGTAATGGTGATGTACGCGTACGTGGAGAACTTGTTTGCGCAGTAATCTCCGACATAGTGTAGCTGAGGCGGAATAAGGGGAACCAGCCCTCATTCGTCGAGGCCGATGGAAAACCGCCTGAAAACCATCCACAGACTGGCCATCTCACCGGACCTCGACACAAGTCAGCCGGGCGGATTCGTGCCGGGGACCAGGCGCTCCTTCCCACTCCTAAAATGGAACCGCGTGACCGCTACGGTCACAGGTTCGAATACTGCCTCGGGCGTGGATGTGTGTGATGTCCTTAGGTTAGTTAGGTTTGAGTAGTTCTAAGTTCTCGGGGACTGATGACCACAGATGTGAAGTCCCATAGTGCTCAGAGCCATTTGAACTCCGGAAAGCCGTGCGTCAGACCGCCCGGCTAACCGGCCGTTCTCTGCAGCATACTCGAAACAACGTTGGCAACATGTGGGCGGGCTTTATCTTACAACAGAGTGAGTCCGTCTGTCGACGCACCTTGGACTTGCCGCGCTTCAGTTTTTGCGAAGTGTCCACAAACCATTGTGCGTTAATTGTGGCACCGAGTTCCAGAAACCCAAAACAAACTCTTTTTGACTATCCCGGAGTTGGCGCGGACTGTTTTCGATTTTTTTGGCGGGGGTGAATCCATGTGCTTCCAGTTTTGGCTCTAAAGCTTGCTCTCCGACTCAACATGAAGACCCCGGGACAATAGTATATTCTTTATCGTGTTATTGTTCCAAGTGCTGCAGTGATATTAACATTCTGTTCAACTTCTACTCCTCACTTAGACTGTGCGAAACCATTGATACAGGTTTTGCGGAACTTCAGATACTTAGCAAACTGCAAGCGGTACCGTGATTGACGCCCAACAAGAGACAAATGTCTTCCACCGTGCACCATCGGCCATTTCTGAAAGCAGCTTTCAGCACAGCAATGGCGCGCTGAGCCTGTCCTGGCCGACTTCTGTCTTTCAACGATGCTAGACCTTCTCGAAATCGTTTATTCGCTGCAACACGTATGCTAGTGACTACTGTGTTCGCCACATGCAGCAGACATTCTGGCATGAATTTCACTTTTTCGACACTCTTACCGCAGTCAAAGACGGCACATTATCTAGCTGTTCCTGTTTTCCGGCCCCCTGCGTAGTCGAGTCTGATGCACATGCGACCTCACGTCGAGTACGTCTAATGCATAAATGACGCAGTGGTGAACGCATACTTTTCCTTCGTCCACCTCAATTGAGGGCCCTTCTATACACATGCCTACGTGCGTTACCAACGTCTGCGCCGTGTTTGTTATATGGTCAGTGTCGTTTAATACAGGGTGAGTCACGTAAGACCTAACAAACGCTTCTTTCGTGGACGGCTACACATATTGAAACGCGGTTTTCGGCAAATGTTAGAGCGTCGAGGGGCACATATGCTTTTTGTTTGGTTAATGTTTTTAGCGCTGGTATCAACGGAGATATTGAAGAAAGTACGTTTTTTGTAAATGGAACCATATACTTTTTATAACTGCATTTGGTAGCTCTTGCTAAGAAAATTACAATCATATAACGTTTGTTAATGTTGACGTTGAAACCTGTCGAACAAAAAAAAATAATCAAGAAATGTGCTAGAATACGAGAGCACTGTGGCTTTAATTGGCATTAGCGGTGCAAACAAGCAGAGCTCTCGGGCTGCGCTGTGTCAGAGTGTTAACAGGTTTGCCCGTTTAGTTGTCTGCGATGCCAGCGCTCACTTTTGCTTCAACATTCTTTGCGTGCAGACATGTACACCAATGAGGGAAAGTTGAAAGAAATGCCACAAAAACAGTACATCAATATAGGGCTTTCTATCCGGATCGCCAATGTCTGACGCCAGGCAACTGCACGAATTATTTAGACGCTAGTGCTGATAGGCTGCTTGAACGTCAAAAAGAGGACAAGAAAGAAGACTGCATCTGAAAGAGAACACGAAGGAGCTGTTCTAGCTATGACGCTAATGAATCCGCACGAGACAAATTTCCAAGAAATCTGGAATCAACCAGACGAGTGTCATTCGCATCCTGCACATCCCTACCATCAGTCACTGCACCATGCACTTGACGACCGCGATGTAGAACGTCGTAGAGTTGCGCTTCAGCAACTGAGAGAAGACGCTACGTTTTTCCAGCTACGTTTATCGATGAAGCACCGTTTACTAACCACGCTAATTTGAATTTGCATAACATGCACAATTTGGCAGCCGAAAATTCATACTGGCTTGCTCAGGTGCCAAATCAACGGCCATGGAGCGTGACTTAATGGTGCGGCATCATAGGTAATTTACATTGTGGAACCTTACTTCATCTCAGGCGCTATAAATGGACATTCGAACGCAGACTTACTGATCAACATTCTGCCGGTTCTTCTAGAAGAGGTACCACTGGATATTCGACAGTGTAGGTCGTACGTGGCTGCAGCGCGACGGTTTCCCAGCTCACTCGTCCCGTGTTGCGACGGAAATACCGAATGAGAACTTCCCTGGCCGTTGTATAGGACGAAATTATGTTGTCAAATAGCCTGCGAGGTCACCCAATTTGACTGCTCTTGATTTCTTTCTTTGGGGAGCACTCAAAGAAGCAGTCTATGATGAAGCCCCAACTGCGCCATACAATGTTCAAATGGTTCAAATGGCTCTGAGCACTATGGGACTCAACTTCTAAGGTCATCAGTCCCCTAGAACTTAGAAGTACTTAAACCTAACTAAGCTAAGGACATCACACACCTCCATGCCCGAGGCAGGATTCGAACCTGCGACGGTAGCGGTCGCGCGGCTCCAGACTGTACCGCCTAGATCCGCTCGGCCACACGGCCGGTCCAGACAATGTGTGCCGTCGTATAACCAGCGTATGGTCTGTAATTATATCTGGTTATCATTATTTCGAACAGCGACTGCATATGTGCCTTTCAGTCCATGGTCGACAGTTTGAACAATGCTTAAATAAAGAATGTTTTTTAGAAAACAAAATTTATGTTGTGTGACGTATGTAGTTATCTAATCATTGTTAGTAAACTGTTTATTTCATTTACGTGTGTACGAAATTGCACTGCAGTGTCAAATAAGTCGACAGCGTGTTCTGCACGTAGCTGGTAACACTGTCATTACGCGCTTGAGGTCAGCATGAATCGAGGTTTCGTTATGAAGTATATTCATAAAATGTTTATTTTAACGAATGAATCCAGTATGATTTAATTTAGAGCAGTGTAGGTAGGGACAATAATACGACAGCATGTATTTTACCTTTAAGAAGCATACAGCCACGTACAGGAAAAGAAAGATCAAATATACCTTCTAACATTTAGATATTTAGTACAGTAGTTGCTTTTTGCAGCGTAAAAGACCCCTTAATTTTTGAAGAATGAGCAGTTGATTTCTCTGTTTCACTTTACATGAATCTGGGAAGATACACAAATGTGAAATAGTTTTTCTAAGCCCTTTGTGGTACAATAGATTCTAGCCTATGTCGTATTTCCATAAACGACATTCGTAGGTGAACCTGCATCCAGGTCGTAAATTGGTTCACGGGGAAATAATGTTTAATGTTCGTACGACAGGCCTTCCTTATGGTATACAAACACGGAGCCTGATCCTAGACGCCTGATTGGCAGCGTTTCCACCGCAAATGCCGTTTCCGGCCACAATTATCTCACACTCTAAGACGTTTATCGATCTTTTTACGACAGGCTGCAACGTCAACATTAAAAAACGATGTATCACTGTAACTGTTTTTTCAAGAGCTATAGAATGCAGCTATAAAAAGTGTACGGTTCCATTAAAAAAGTACTTTCTTCAGTGTCTCCTTTGATACCAGCGCTAAAAACATCAACTAAACAACAATATGCGTGCCACTCTGAGCTCTAACATTCGCTGAAAACCGCGTTGCGATATGTGCAACCGTTCACAAAATAAAAGGGGTGTTACGTCTTGCGTGAGTCACTCTGTTTGTTTAAACTCTTCTATAGCTGTGGTGGTTAACTTTTTTTTTATTAGTCTGTACATTCAGAAACAGTATTATGGTGCATTAAATCGTCTGAAAGTACCATGTGAGAACGTAAAATGGTGTTGACTGTGTATTTCGCACAAACACACACACAGGAGGATGGCAGCGGGCACAGTGCAGCGGTGTCGGTGTCCCGCATCATTAATTATGCTGGCGAGCACGTCAACCCGTCGCACCTGCGACGTGCCGATGTTCCGCCCACGCGTCGGATCGACCCTTGCCCCCAGAGCGGAGCGGAGCTAAATTCGACGCCTGTGCCCCGCCTCGTCCTGCGGCGTGAGCGCCCCTGTGGCCTCTTGCTTGGAGAACAGGTCGTGCTCGACACGACCTCCACCCCGGTCGTTGTCAGTAATACAATATTTACAAAATACCTAAATACCTCCCTGCTCGGTTAGCGTATGCTCACAGCTTAGACAGGTAACAAATTACCATACCTAATACGGAATGAGTAAATGCAGGTCCTCTATGATCACTAAGGAAATCTTTTGCCATTCTTCCTGCAAAATAGTGGCAAGATCAGTTAACAGTGATGGAGGTTGACAGCGATCCCGCACCGTTCTCTCCAAAGCAGACCACAAAGGTTCATTAATATTGCAGTCTGGTGGCTGTGATGGCCAGGAGAGATAGGACTATTTCTCGTCGTGCTCACAAAACCAGTCCCGATCGGTGAGAAGTCTTGGAAAACAACATCAGCATTGGGGAACAAACAGTGGAACACGGGATGCACTTTAATCAGGCAAATTGCTCACGTAATTCTCGGTAGCAATGCGACTTTGGAAAATAACCATGGTGCCTATGGAATACCACGATATCGCTTCCCAAATCTTCATGGAACCTCCCGGCATGTTTCACTCTTGCGACGTAAACTCTGCCAGAAGGTGGAAATTATGGAAACGAGACTCATCGGACCCAATGATTTTCTGTATATCTCTATGCTGGATGGCTGAGGGACTTTAACAGATCAGCGTTAAATGTCAAACCAAAATCACTTTCAGCCATCTATATTTCCAGCTTTATTTTCTTTTTGCTACCAGTTCCGGCGTTACACTACGCCATCTTCAGGCCTCTGTGTAAAGACAACAACAATAGACGTGTAAACTATGTAAGTAAAGGGAGAGAAATCAAACTGTACGCAGTGCTAAAATACATATACGAAAACCAACCTGTACAGGGACTGACATCAAAGTTAAAAATAAATTAAGGGATTAAACAAGAGAACAATTGCACACTGTGTGAGCATAAAATAGGGAACAAAATATGTATGCCATACAATAGCGAAGAGAACCTATAATCAGAGGTCAAAATTACATATTAAGCATACATAATCACAGTGTCACATATTTACAAACAATTATTGACAAGCAACCCGTAGGTAAAGCTAATGTTAATGCCCGTGAATTAACTGAAGCAAAAGAATCACAGTCATATACTTATCAGTCATTAGTATGACAGTGAATTTGTGCACTCTTGGGAAAACATGTGTTACTTGTTTGACTATATTCGGTCATGAGGGCAGCAGCGTCCACTAGCCCAAAAACAGATTTGTATTAAATGTGTTCTATCTTGGAAACCACTCGGAGTAGGGCATACGTCCGAATGAAGTTTTTTGTTTCAAATGATCGTTCCCATCACATCTCAAAGTGTTGGCCGTTCCTCCTGATGGATCCTACATGCTTTCTGTGTTATAGTACAGAGAGTGCCACGCCAAAGTCGGAAACGCATATCGGTACCACAGACATTACTGAGATTCCACTGGAAACTGCAATGACGAGTCGGTGGCGCCCCCGAATACATTGCACAGCTGCACCCTCGCGCTGAGGTCCGTTTAGTGTCGAGCATGCGGATAACTCAGCCCAGGTCAAGACCCCAATTACAGCAGTCGACAACAAAGTTCTGTACCAACGACCTGTTAAAGTTTCAGATGAATCTGTACTGTTTTAAATGTCGATCATTGTGCTTCAAGTGAGCGATTTGTTACTTAGTTCATCAAGTGACGCTTTCGTAATAAATAGCAGTTGCAAGTTATCAGGCACTCCTGTGACAAAGTAGTCTGTCGAAGTTATGTAAATCTTTTATTAATTTATGTAATAAAGTGAACTAATATTTCAAGCGTTCTAGTTTGATGAGCGTTCTTCAAGAGCAATTAAAGAACTCACAGTTATGACCGGACGAAAGTAGTTTTGTCTGGTCACACCACATTTCTGATGTGTTACTGTGGACAGTATTCATACAATTTTGTCTCATCGGTGTATAGAGATTGTATCACATTTCCTGTTACAGGCTTCCAGGGGTTGTAGAGGGACCTAAGTAGATGAAGTTCTACGTCCGCAAATGTACCGTTTGGATGTAAAATAAGTTTCAATATCAATTCACTTTCAAATCTTCCACTTCACGGCCGCCATTGCACGTCACACGACCCATTGTGCCGACGTCAGCCGAATATTTGTGTCGGCACAGTTTATTGGTGTACTACATTAAGCGGGGAGGGGGAATTTATTATGAATACAAATGAAGTATAATTTGAGCAAAGAAGTGTGTCACCTGTGAACTGAACTTAAATTATTAGTAACACAATATGAAAAAGTAAGGAGCTTACTAAATTTCAGTCGTTAATGTACTTCGGTAGCTACATGGATAAGTGTCATGTAACAAACCCAAATGTCCCGTGCTCAATCTTAAAAACCTCTATTAAATTGCTACTGCTCTTGTATTTCAATGGTAGAAAAAATATACGACTGAAGTTTTCTGAATTCTGCCAATTCATAGATGGTGAACCCAGCCGCCAAAATGAAGTACGCAGGTAATAATGAGTAAGATTAGGAGTTATCAAATGAATTTCGAATGTCTACAAGACAAATAACGACATTCAGTGCACGCAGGGTATTAAGCAATTACATGACGGAGGATGTCACACAAATAAAAATTACTTTTAAAAACTTGGTACAGTTTCAGGTGTTTCCAGATTAAATAAAAGAAATCCTTATCTGTGCAAAAGATAAATGACATTAAAAATTAAAGCCTGAATGAAAGTGGGAAAAACGGTGGAGAGCAGGTGGAAATACGTGTGTTGGGTTGTTTTACCTAGTCCGTAAGTGTCCCAGTTGAAGAGAATTAGAAATTATTTTTTACATTCATCAACAGGTCAATGTAGAGTGATATTTGAGACGTCAGCTTAAAACAACAACAACACGTTATTACAAGTTGACGAACGTGAAGATGTATGTTGACTTAGAGATCTAGTTGATTGCGAAACTAGAAAAAAGTCATTCCAAGTCACACAACGGCCACTGCACACACTATTTATACATCGTTTTGCCTGATATCGAGGTCATGGTACCTCCCCATTTGATCTCATTTGTCAGATAGAAGAAATTAGTCGTCCGTCCGTAACCGAGACTACGCAGTTGTAACGACATTTGTAAATAAATGACTTCCTTACGCGTATCGAAAATGAAATTTATGTCACAATTAAATTGCTTCACGTAGTAAAACAAGAAACATCTTCCGGGAAGATGACACACATGATCGTGTCTTTTCTGTTTATAGTGGCAACAAGTGTGTCTACAGTGTTGATGCCAACGCAAAGTGCTTTGTTTACATGGGAGTTCTTTTCCATAATTCTTTCTGCGCTGTCGAGACAGTAAATGTGTCCCATATTCCAATGAACAAAAACTCTTTTCCTACTTTGTTGTTGTTATGTCAGGGCATTGCTCTTTTAGTGCCATCTAGTGAGCACAATGCAAACTCGGTGAATTTACGGTTCAATCCATGCATCAATCATACTGGTACAAGTAACATACTCAAGGAAAAGGAAAGAAAGAGACCGACGCACCAGAAAAGAATTATCCGAATGGGACGGAAATAGGTAGATGTGATGTATAGAAAAACTAGAAGATTTATCCAAGACAAAGACACAAATTGAGCAAGTCAGTAATGCGTTGTTCCAACTATGGCTCTTATGCAAGCAGTTATTCACCTTGGCACAGATTATTAGAGTTATTGGCTCTGTTCCTGAGGGATATCGTGCCAAATTCTGTCCAACTGGCGAGTTAGATCGTCAAAATTCCGAACTGATTGCGGAGCACTGGCCATAACGGTCCAAATGTTCACAATAGTGGAGAAATACAGTGACAATGTTGGCCAAGGTAAAGATTGCCTTGCCATGAAGGTTCGTTGCGATCCGTGCCGAGGGGTGCGTGGCACATGGGAAGATGTGTCGCAAACGGAGCCTCAGGGATACTGGGCGACCTCCATGAGTAAGTAGCCTTTCACAGCGCGGGATATTCGTGGTGTGGACCATGTAGATCTCCAAATCACGTGGGACCAATATGGACACGACTTAATAAAATAAATTAAAATAATCTGAGGGACAAACTGAGACCTCAGACACCCAAACATCAGGGTCAGGACCGATGGAAGGCATTCCCACTACTGTGTAACCGAGAAGTTGAATCAGGTCAAGATTAAAGCCTTGTCTGGGGCCCAGAGGAGGAAACTACTCAGGGAACAGAGAAAAAAGGAAGGGAAAGGATGACTTCCTAAAGACAAGTGGAGGGAATTAAAGGGACTTGGACCTAAGACCCCCAAGAAAAAACTCTTATAAGGATAAGGGAGGAATCTATGACTCTCTCCTCCCTGGATAGACGAGTCCAGAAAAAATCGAGGCAAGAAGTACTGCAGTCTCGATTTTTAAGATGACAGTTATCCAGGAAAGCTATCTACTGGTGGCCATCACCTCGCAGCAGGAGGAACTTGTACAGATGACCATCTTTGAAAAGATTGGGAGGGGGACGCTGGTCCAGGACCCAACTTCATGAGGGTCTATCTAGATCGTGATGCCCTCATTTTGGTCTGTGTGGGGATGCACACAGTGGAATGAGTTAAGGACAAGGTGCCCATGATATCCCCGTGGGAAGATGCGAAGCTGCTGGTCAAGACAGCAGCGGAGCTTCTTAAGACCGCAAATGTATCAATATGGGCATCAAAGATTCTTAAGGATGTCTGTCCTAAGATTCTGTTCGAGAAAATAGGGGCCCAGAACCCAAAAGTCTCGACAGAAGACTGGATAGTGATCAACCAGAAGGTTGTACCGGGAGGATGAAACCTGATGGTGGACGTCGGAGAGAAGTCCCTGAAGGTGATGCGAGAACAAGACCTGAAATAGGGGAGAAATACAGTGACAATACTAACCAAGGTAAAGTTTGGCAAGCACGAAGACTAGCGATAGAAACTGATGCCGTGTTCGTTCGGGCACTACCTTGCTTAAATGCAAGCTCAGGTTGCCTTGCCATGAAGGGCAGCAAAACAGGTCGTAGAATATCGTCATCGTACCGATGTGCTGTAAGGATGCCAAGGAGGACAACGAAAGGCGTCCTGCTGTGGAAAGAAACAGAACGCCAGACAATCACTCCTCGCTGTCGGTGCACATGGTGCGCAACAGTCGGGTGTCCAACGCTGTCTGGGGCGTCTGCAGATACTTATCGTCCCGGAATCTCGTTGAGTGGAGTAGAATTGTCTTCCGTGATGGGTACCGCTTTGAATTCAGGCCCAATGACCAGCGGAGACGCCTCGGACAGCGGTGGGTCGCCAATCTGTCTATCGTCCACCGTACTGCTCCGTAAGCAGGAGTCATGGTCTGGAGTGCTATTTCTCTTCATGGTAGGACCCCTTTGATTCTTCGGCACTCTTACAGCACAGCTGGTCGCCGACGATATTGTAGGCCCCCTCTTGTTACCCTCCACGGCAAACCAGTCTGGGCTGACATTTCAGCAAGATAATGCGTGCCCGCCTGCACACGGTGCGAGTTCTTCGTGCTTGCCAACCCTTTCCTTGGTCAGGAAATTCGTCTGAGCATTATGGAAAGGGTCCTTCCACCAGCTCGGGATAGACGATCCAACGCATGAAGGGACAGAATGTGACACAATATCCCCCAGGAGGACATCCAAGAAATGTATCAATCAATGCCAAACCGGAAAATTTCTTTCATAAGGGCCAAAGGTGAACCGACCCGTTATCGACTTGTTAAAGCATTTCTCTGGAAGAAACCATTCAAACTTTCTTGCTTCACGGTGCGCCGTGTTTATTTCCGTCTTTTATCTCAGAGTGTACTTAAGAAACTCAAGAAATCTGAAGAGCAATGAATCATTTATTGTAGCCCTGTTATTCTAGCAATTACGATATGCTATATTATGAAACTAAATAATTAATTAGCACGAAGAGGGATTTTAGAGAGCACTTGGGGAGAACAGGACCAAATTGAAGAGAGACTACACACTGTGCGCAGTGTGCAAATGTCGAGTGCAGCTGCCGTGCGGGGTCGGCCGCGGCCGTTAGGTCGGCCGTCTGCCGTCCACTCCAAGTTTCATATCCGGGGCGCGTTTCATATCGCGGCCCGTGGCTCGGCACTCCAACGTGACGGGATCGCCGCGCGAACGGCGCCGGCCGCATATTTCACATCCCCGGGGCGCACAATGAAAGTTCCCCCGCACTGGCTTACTGCTCCCAAAACCACGCGACTTCCCCAGCGAAGGAAACTGCTAAACATTTTACTGGCGCAACATCTCGGACGGCGGCGCAGAGGACGTCCTAGCCGTACCTCGCACGCTCCGCACGGGAGCTACTACAGTCTGCCGCTTTAAAAAAAATGGTTCAAATGGCTCTGAGCACTATGGGACTTAACTTCTGAGGTCATCAGTCCGCTAGAACATAGAACTACTCAAACCTAACTAACCTAAGGACATCACAAACATACATGCCCGAGGTAGGATTCCAACCTGCGACCGTAGCGGTCAAGTGGTTCGAGACTATAGCGCCTAGAACCGCTCGGCCACTCTGGCGCCGCTTTAAAACTTAAGTTTCAACAGATACTAGAAATTCGGAGCGTGTTCTTGTACTTGGGTAATCGTAAGATGCAGCCAGTGTCTAGTACTGTAACCGCTATTAACCAACTGGTGCATCAGTTAAATAGAGCAACGGTACACAGTTCTAGTTGTTATATGTCGCGCACATAAAACGTGTGAGAGTGCTATTGCAAGACAGTGACTCTGTACGTCGTACTTTGCTGCATCTTATATGGACTGAAGACTTCCTTCAAAGAAGGATGTACTATATCACATTTTTGGCAATATTGTGTATTCACTGGAATAAAGACATACATCACATGAAATGTGCTACCATAGTAAGCGACGTCTTTTTTATGTTTACAAATTGCGTTATTTGTAGTTGTAATGTTGACTATTCTGGTAGAATATTGAATATCAGTGGAAAAGTCGTATGTGGCCTGAGTAAGTTTCGCTCCAAAGGATATTGTCACAATAAAATATTCTGGGCAAGTATGCCGTTCTCTACAGGATTTAAATTCAAAATCCGACGTTTCGTCCCCATCTGCGAAGGACATTTTCAGGGGGATTCGTTGCTCTCTTGGATGTCCGATTCATACCCTGGCTCGCTACTGCTACTGCGAGCTAAGGTGTGAGTCCCACATTCAACAAAGCTACGATTCCACTTGAAAACGTCCTTCGCAGAAGGGTACGAAACGTCGGATTTTGAAGTGAAATACCTTAGTCCACGGTATAATAGTCCGTAATATTTTATTAATTGAGATAATTCAGTCCCGGAAAGTTTACATTTTACAAAGGATATTGCGTCGTTAAATAGAAGCATAGAAAGGCAAATAGATCCAACAAACAGGAAGCAGAATCTCTAGAAAGTAGGACGGACAGTGGAAAATCATGTATTTCTACAGCTGGTGAAGACGTGTCTGGTAAGAACTCCATCAAAAGTTGTACGTGCAAGAACACTGTATATCATTCTAACTTAAATGATACACTAGAATAATTTTTTGGGTCTACTCGTTGGTTTTGGCAGAAAAACAACGAGACAATGACACTTTCGTACAACTACCTTGTTTTGGCAGGATATTTTACAAAAGTGAAACAGAAAGTTATTGTTTCGGGACATAGCTCTCTGCCCTGGGGCCGTACTTGTGCATTAGTCGAAAAAAAGGAATAATAATGAAGGATGTGATATCTGAAGCTTGTTTAATTACGTCTTTCGTTATGAAGGAAATGAGCTAGAATGACTGAGCTAGAATGACTTTGCTGCACTCAGTGTTCTCGAAGGGATGAGGAAGTGTGACCCAGACTTGAATATTACTAGTTGTATGGTTCATTATCAACGCAAATGGTCGAAATTCTATCTGCGTCTTAGTCATAGTGTCATTAACCCTTGGGTATCTCATTCTCTGATAAAAACAAAAGCGGAAATCAGCCTCAAGTTAACACCCCTAGACCTGTTATGAAGTTTCTTACATCTACACCTACATGACTGCCTGAAGTTCACACTTAAGTGCCGGCCACAGGGCTCATTGAACCACATCAACACTATTTCTCCACCCTTCCGTACTCTATTATCGTGCTGGAAAACGAACACTTATATTTTTGTACGTGACTCTGATGTCTCTTGTTTTATTACAATGATCATTTCTCCCTATATAAATGGGTGCCAACAACATAATTACGCACTCTGAGGAGAATGTGGAAGACTGAAATTTCGTGAAAATATCTCGTCGGATTGAAAAACGCCTTGTTTTAATCATTGCCACTAACTCATGTACCATATCCGGGACTCTCTCTCCCATTAACGCGATAATACAAAACGAGCAGCTCTTGTCTTAAATTTCGGATGCCCTCTGTCAATCCTAAATTCCTTTGTATATAAAAAGCTTCTTCCTCTATAGTCAGAGAAAATGAGAGACTTTTTGATATGTCCAAATAAGGTGATGTAGAATGCAAAAAATTTTAAGTGAACTTATCTTCTGAGTGAAAATTTCAGTTTATTTTTCCTCTGTTAAACTTCGTCTTTGTTATTGTTTCTTGTCTTGTATAGAACGATGCTCTTTTTGGAGGTTGATTAAATAAATTCGTTCTATTACTTCAATATGTCAGATAATATATTCTGTTAATACTTCATTATTTTTTGCCATTGTAAGAGAGAATAATGTTTTTTTAATTATAGAACGTTATTCTATGATGTTCTTTTACAGGATATACAACATTCTTATACGAAAAGCTACATAAATATTAAGCTAACTTCATAAATATTTTAAAATATGCTGAGTACATGTTGTTATTCTATAGTACATACTACATGACTTCAACGTACATAATAAATTGTATAAATTTACAGTACCAAAGGAAAACAAAAAATATTTTTACTTTCCGAAAAATATTGAAATAGGGATACAGAACCTTCTTTGAGGGAAGTTTTCAACTGTAGTTTTAATTGTCACCTCGATAAAAATCATGCTGCAACCATTCTCCACGTTTTCCCCTTCAACACGACAAGTTTTTCCGGACTATGTATAATTTCATGGAGAGCTCGACTGCAGAAGTCTACATTTTTATTGTGCAGTAACCGTTCCACCTGGAAATAATGTCTTCCTCAATCTACAAATTGCGTCCACGCAGTCGTTTCTTCATTAGGAGAAAGAGGAAGAAATCCTGGGTCTCTTGTCAGGAGAATATGGGTAGTAGGCGGAGGCTACATTTGACAGCGCAAAGAAGCAGCATACGTGACAGTGTCCTGCGCAAAACGAGTCGCGAGTTGCCGTCGAGTCAGAACACCCTGACTGCAGCTTCATCTCCCACTCCTCTGCTGATAACATATCAATGGCAGACTCGAATGTTGCATACCTGCAACGGTGCAACGGTTTCCTTTGCACGCAGAAATCATTACAATCAGTCGTAACCACATTTTCTGCCTTTCATGCTAGAAATACATGTTCGTCACGGTTTCGCATAATTTTTAACTGAGATATTTATGTGTTGCTCTACACAATTTTACGTTCCGTTGGTTCTACCAAACAAGAACCACTCCCACTTGTTTTATGCGACACAGTGTAACTGTGCTCCACAAGTTTCTTCATTCTGATGAGCGTTTTCAATTCAGGTGGCCATTTGTGCGTGCTCCAGGCATATTAACGTGACCACCGTCTACATACGACGTTAACGTGCAATAAACACTGCCAGAGGGAACGCGATAGCACTAATAGTGGTGGATGTATAAAGCGCGTAGGCGGATACGGGAAACAGTACAGTTTGTGCCGTAATGCGGAAACGGAGTGATTTATCTGACGTGCAAAAGGGCATGATAACTGGCTTTCGGGCCAATGGCGAAAGAGTGTCGGAAATGGATAAGTCTGTAAACTGTTCGCTTGTCGCTCTGTTCACTGCATCGAAAAATAGCACTGTCATAACCCGGTTCCAAGGGAGCTGCGGTACTCCAGGAGCACCCCTAGGAGAAACATGGAAGATGATCCCCCCACCCACAATGTTTTTCGCGTAGGAATTCCAATTTTTTGAGTTTTAATTGACAAAGAATGGCACAGTTGAACGACTTTATCCAACATTAACCAATTACATTTACTAGAAGTTCTAATGCATTAAGAATTAATGGTTTTCAGGATTTACTAACGTGTCAGTAAATCACATCCAGTTATATTATCCAATAAAAAACGATATTCCAAAGTTTAATGAATTGTGTTGGTATTAATACGAGTGACAAAGGAGAGGTGAAGATAAGTATGTAACTGCTTCAAATTGCTGTAAATTTGGAGAAGGCGTGGCCAGAAGGCAGAAGTCTAACAACTGAACAACATGCTATAAATTCCAAAGGAAAAACAGAAATCCTAAGCAGTTGTCCAAAGGCACAAATACACATCAGTTTCTATAGCTTGTAGAACTTCACAGGCGAGAACATTTTGAAATTATTGATATTGCTGTCCAAGGCCTTAAACATCGAGTACTTGTTCATCCTGGAGTGAATAAACACGTTTTGTTAGAAAGAGTGTCATTACAGAAAAAAATTATATAATGTGATAAATCCATACCCGTAAATCAATGTTCCGTTTTTGAAAACAGAACCTGAACTCTTTCATCTACGATGCAACTCAAAATGCCTGAAAGACACATAACATGTTTTGGTTTCAATAAAAATAGAAGTTAGATAATTATTTTCTAATGTTGAAGCATTGATAGCTGTGAAGCAGGACGCAATTTTACTGCTCTACGACGACTGAAGACCTGCATTCGACACTGAAATAGTAGACGCTCAATCACGGAGGAAATTGGAGTGTGCGCAAGTTTCTGTCAGATCAAATGTTGCTAGAATATTTATATCCAGTTTTGACAAGAAAGGAGAAATGTGTCTGGATCATTTTAGGACGAACTTTGCAAGATTATTTTATCTTACGCTCTTGATGCTATAACTCCCACGGGGAGATCCTTGATAAGAGATAATAAGAAACAGGTAAAAAAGGAAAAGGTTATATTACGACCATAGTAGTGAGATTTAATAGCAAAGGGAAACCTTTCTCAATAAAAAATAAGACTGCTTCTCAGACACTGACAGGCATGTACGTGGATCATATGTAACGGGGCGTGAAGACTATAACATTGATAATCCATAATGACAGAGGTTGAGCGTTCGGCTTAGTTGGCCGGCAGATACGTCTCGGGATATCGCTGGAAAGTCATAGTTGCTCCGCAGCGGTGCCCCAGACTCGGGTCTGGCTCATAGACTGCTAAGAGCCAGCGCATGAGTTGGCCCACAGTTCCTGTGGAGTGAAATGGCGATGTGTTGGCTTGTGCCGCCATATATAGCTGGAGCAAGGAGAAACTCGTGCCGATCCAGTTCCGCACACCTGATACGGTGGAGAAAATAGGTTCCTGGCACTGAGAACCTCTGGTGGCGTTTGTACTGCCGTCTGTCGTGATCGAAGCACTCCGGGAAGGCAACGCCTTGTACGTATGCACACCCGCGATGCTTTAGTTTTTGAGGTTTTGCCGATCCCTTTAGGCAAATGCCTGGTGTATAACACTTGAGACAGTATTTACTTCTCCGCAGCTACTTCCATTTTTATTCCTACTTTTCATAGTTTTCCATTTGCCTTTTAAAGTGTATTTTTAATGTCTGAGAAATGAACTAAACAGAATCGCGCATCTAACTCTACTCATTTACGTTTCCAATAATAACAGACACAATTTAATTTGAAAAGGTATTCAATTTGAGGAATTTTCCACTGTTGTTTTGGACATAATACACTGTTGATAATTTTAAATTTTAATGTTATATAACTATTTTATACTCCATTATGCATTAAGAGTTATAAGTGCCATTGAAATATACGGTCTGAAGCATGGAGAAGCCACCAAAATGTAGTTTTAGATCCCAATTTTTTCAAGGGATCTGCCGTTTCTATCCCGTTGTGATCCATACCTTACCCATTGAGTTCCACGCCACCTTCACCCCAATGCTCAATAGCTGGTGACGCCAAAGGCCATAGATGACACGTGTGAAAGATGGCTGCGGAGATGCGTACAGGTGAATAGACGTACAAGTATTGAGTAACTAACCGTCCAGATGAATCAAGCGGCAATCAACAGTGTCTCCTCAACGAAAGTTCAGCGAACCTTATTGTGTATTGTCCTCCGCAGCAGGCGCATGCAGAAGTCATCAACTCTCTTCCTGCATGTGTGGAGCGGCCAGCGCTGCAAAAAGGTCAGCTAGACTTTTGACAGGTGGTCACATTAATGTGACTGGTCAGTGCACGTTAGGCCAATGGCATAAATTTTTGGGCGCATTTCATTTCGAGTGGCCAGTCACACATGGAGGAGCGTGAACACGGCCTAACCGTTTCCTTTTTCCTGGTTATTTCATTAACTATTCAGTGCAAGCCATCATTGTAAACAACTCGAATGCTACTCAAAAGCTAAAACTCTAAAGCTGTCTCTCTTTGAGTTGATATCACCAGTCGTCATACTTGGGAGTGGGTGGTAAGATATATATAAAGTGATACGATATTTATCCAAGTATTACCTAATATCCCAGCGAGCACTGTTTGATTCATAAAAACATTCATACATTACTTTAAAGAATAAAACAGTGACGAAGAATAATTGGGGCTATAGTCTGTGCATGAAGAAATCGTTTCCGCAGTATTCCTGCGTCATGAAATAAAAATATTTTGACAGGAACCATGGATTACCGAATGCAATACATTTACACGACAACTATTGGGCCATTGCGCACATCATCCTTACGCTGATGGTTAATGGGTAATACTTTGATATCAGATACAGTCCTAAAGGTTTTTAACTTCCGCCTCTGTAAATGAATACGCTTGAAAATGGCTGAGGCATTAATTACTAGAGTGCAACGAAAATGAAATAAGTAGAAAAGTGAAGAAGGAAGTATGCTTTCAGCGCAACTAACTTTAATGAAGCGGATCTGAGTTCGAATTTCAATGCTGTCAATCATTCTGCACCAAGAGTCCAACTGAAGAGTTACAACAGGAAAAGGCGGCTTTGGTTTGAGAAAACTTAACATTAACGCCCGGTAGAGCAGTGTTGTTACCACGTGCTCCTCAAACTGACTATAGTGGCACATTAACGATACAGGGTACTTTCCCAGCTCAGTACTATGTAAAAAGCAACACCTGTTTCTTTCAGGCACTGTTTCTAATGTATATGATTTACAGAATTTTTATTGATATCAGGTAATGCAGCACACTTTCTAAACAAATTAGAAGTATTTTGAATATTTTTAACCTGCTTAGGGTTATTTAAAAGAATTACAAAAAAACTAATGCAATTTTTTTTCCAAAATGCTTCCTCAAATTGAGGCACTATTTAATCCAATGTTATAATTTGAAGAAGACCAAATTTTTGCTACAAATTCATGACATGATGGCTCAGGTACTAGGCCTATTTAACTACACCTGTTATGTATATTGCAAGGATAAAAATATCGCATCTTACATTTTAATTTTTATAAATTATTTCCTAATAAAAATGTTATTTTCGCTATAATTTAGTTGATTCTGCAATAAAGCTTATGTCTACTACATAAGTATAGACTACTGCAAATTACAGAAAAAAGTTCAAGCAATGCTTTACACACCTTAGAAAATATTTGTACCTGAATCCCGAAAAATACAACTCGCGGGAAATTGCGAATGAAGATATGACTCAAATGAAATTGTACCTCAGAAAATTTCTGAAGCACAGTCTTCATCCTGGAGCATTTTTTCCATCTTCAACCTTCCTATTGGCATTCCTCTTAGCACTTCTTGCTTCTTTGGAAAATTGAAGAGCGAATCTTTCAGCTTCATGTACCAATTGTCTGTCACATGCAAGCAATTGATCTTCCATATTAGAGCTACATTTTATGCCTAAATTTCTCAGGACTTCCAACTTCCCTACCACTCCATCATTGAAACATATCACTGCATCTAGTACATCAGCTTTTAATGCATTTAATCCTACAAAAACATTCTCGGATAATCTTTCCCATATGCAAGTTGTAACTTTCGTTTGTATTCTGAGTGCCCCATGAAGAAATTTACTAAGCAAAACAGGGTCACTCAGGTCTCTAACAATTGGTTTTATTTCATTCTAACACGCTCAGAAAGAGAATGCTTATGATGGTATATTTGATCACTTTCTTTTGCTTTTTGGTAACCACACCAAGAATCTGCTCCTTTAGGGCAAAGTCCGTGAACAGTGTGATCATCTGTGGACAACTTATGAAAGTAGGTTGCCCATACAGCTTTTCTCATTGCTGTAACATCATTCAGAGATGCATTCGTCTAATGGCCAGTCCCTAATAACTCTGAACAATGTCTATCAATTTCTGTTTCGGCCAGACAGAGATTTTCCGTCAGATAACAACTTTCCTTTCATTTGTCTTCGTAGCTTCCTCAATCTAGCACTCATCCTCTTTTGCACATGTCCACAACAATCCAGTCTTGTTACCAAGGCATCACAATAAACATTGAACTCATTAATTTTATTGAAAGCTTTAGAGTCCTCATCGCCTAGGTTCTTCGTATATCTAACGTTATAAACGGGCACCGACCTCTGAAATATTTTTAGAGCTCCACTGTAACCATCACAATTCTTAGAACACTGATGTTCTATATGTTCTTCAGTGTTACCATGGCAGGTGTGCCAGTACTTAGATAAGCACTCAACATCAAGAACTTTTCCATTCTCCAGAGAAGCAGCACATACAACACCATTCAAGAAACGATGTCCTCGACGTTGCCATGTCCCATCAAGTGCAACAGCAATGTCCCTGGTTCCACTAATATTTGCAATTTCTTCTACTGCATGTTTCATAGATGCTTTAGACACTATAGTCAAGGCACCTAAAAGTATTTTATGTACTTTCTGAACCTACTGGGAGTAGGAGGAAGGTCTATCAAATTACAAAACTTTTGAGCAGCCTTTCTTCCTTTTCGTATTGCACATATTGCATACAATAACTTCAGATTCATATCATATGACTTATTCACAATATTCTAAGACATTTTCGAGGTAGATTTATTGCAGGATCTACACAGAACAACTAATTTTGACGTTAAACCGTTCCTGCTACTTTGATGTTCAATTATTTCCAGACAGCCTACACAATGACATTGTTTACATTTGGCCACCTCCTTTATCAAAGAAGGTAATATGCCCACGTCAACAACAACAAATCCACTGCAAACAGCATCATTGTTAACACAAAAATTTTAATCACCAGGAGGCGTACCATTTGGGATAACTTTCCTGAAGAACTGATACGTGGGCTACTTTCAACAGTGTGGCTTGCTTTGTTTGTGAACTGGTTACTACGGAATTTCCTTTCATTAAATTTCTTGATGTGTGGCATAGTTCGTATCTATTTACACTAAAGGATATGTACTTCCACAAATATATGTAGCGCTAGGCAACAAACATTCAGTAACATTTGAACAAACTGCTTCAGCAAAACAAAAGTAAATACTGGCAGAAATAATCGCTTGTAGACACTGTAAACCTGCACTGTCATCAACATATACAATATATCGTAAGTATAATCGCTGTAAATAGAAAGTTCACAGCTCTTTTCGAAATAATTCTGGTTTCTGTAACAGAAATAAAGGGGGTGTGGCGGCATACATGACCATAACCTTAAAATTTGGTATATGTAGGTCATTTTTCATTTGAAACCCTATAATGCATATATCAATATAATCCGGAAAGACTATAGAATTTAATAAAGCCATAAAAAATTCGATTTTTCCACCTTTTATTAGTACTCTGTATCCTTAAGGACAGAATGACACATTGGTCAGTCGATAGAATGTCGTTCACGAGGACCGTTTCCGCAGAATGCGTTTGTAAGTAGACTGTTTAGGTTTTTATGTTGGTAACGCTACGTAGCGCTCTACATGAAAATCACTGACTGTGCTGTGTGCAGTCTGTGGCTGGTTTGCATTGTTGCAATTTACTATTGTAGTGTTGGGCAGTTGGCTGTTAACAGCGCGTAGCGTTGCGCAGTTGGAGGAGAGCCGCCAGCAGTGGTGGATGTGGGGAGAGAGATGGCGGAGTTTTGAGAGCGGATGATCTGGACGTGTGTACTGATATATATATTATGACTTTTGAACACTATTAAGGTAAATACAATGTTTGTTCTTTATCAAAATCTTTCATTTGCTAACTACGCCTATCAGTAGTTAGCCCCTTCAGTGGTTAGAATCTTTTATTTTGCTGGCAGTAGTGGCGCTCGCTATATTGCAGTAGTTCGAGTAACGAAGATTTTTGTGAGGTAAGTGATTCATGAAAGGTGTAGGCTATTGTTAGTCAGGGCCATTCTTTTGTAGGGATTTTTGAAAGTCAGACTGCGTTGCGCTTAAAATATTGTGTGTCAGTTTAGTGTTGATCAGAATAAGTAAAGAGCGAAAAGTCTGAGTACTTTCAGTTCTGCTTAGCTGTTTGAAAATCAAATAACGTAAGGGGTTTACCAGCACAGTAATTCATAGATTTTTCTAAGGGGACGTTTCACATTTTGAATAATGATGAATTTTTATTTGGGTTTACGACATCCAAGTCACTAGCTAGCTTCCACACTAAAATTATTTTATGAGACGAGTGTGGTTGAAATTGTAAAAGCAACAGTAATTTCATTACACACACACACACACACACACACACACACACACACACACACACACACACACACACACACACACAGACATGGAGATATTAAACCCAAGTTCACTGCCCGCTTTAAAACCTTCGATAAGAAACAGAATTTCAATGAAAAGATCTAAAATGGTACAGATAAACTTGATTGATCACTAGATTGAAATAGTATTATCTACCTACTCTACAACTCATTATATCCTCCATCCCAGGCTGGCGTCCAGATACCACATACAATTTTAACAATTGTAGCACATGACTAATTGCAAGCAAAGACTGAAGGCAGATAACCATTTATGAAATGAACTCTGTTAAATTGTGGCTAACAGTACTTTGCACTCCATAGGCTCCACAGACAGGGTTATGCTCCCGCCAGGATATGCAGCTGTGCTTTAATAGCCTGCGTTCCATTCACAGATGGATCAGGATGTCTTCATTCCTTTATCAGGTACCCTACGTGTTCCAGTTGTTCAGAATAGAATGTCATAAGGGAAACGAAATTCCTTGTAACTCGGAACGAATAGTAGTTATTACCTGTTAAAACTTTGTTTGTAATTTATGCAATTTATTCTCCGAGTCAGATAAGCGTAGTTTCAAACAGTCCAGATTCCGGTTCAGTTCACTGTAACAAAGAACAGAAAATATGGGTAAACCAAACAATTTGTTTAAAGGCACAGTGCTCAAATTTGTCTAATTTTTTTGGTAACAGCAAAACTTATGCATCGGTGCGTAAACGAAACAAGACAGCTGAACAACTTATACCTCCTGTGAAGTCCTCAATGTGTCAGGCGATATATAACACGACAATGGCTTTGAGCAACGCAAAACTGGAAGAAAGGAAGCTCAGATGTGTGTTCCTAATAGAACGACTGATGTGCAAATGGACGCGAACGTCTCTCAGAGAAACAGAAAGACATTGAGGGAAGGGCAGCAGCAGATATGTTTGTGTTCACGAGAGCCATTTTCTCGATGAACAGACTTCAGGACGGACCATCCACTTTTCGTTCGAAAGATCTGTTTTCTAAAACAGGAAAGTAGCTCTGTCCACGTTCTCTGGAAGTATTAAGACAGTCAAACCTCCTACGACCACCCGCAGATAGTGGGAAAGGGTCATTCACTGAAAGCTGGCTGTTTGTGGAATAAAGCTCCCTGTCTTCCTGAAATGAAACTAATGGTCTGTCTAATGAAGTAGGCTCTGCAGTGCATATGATGATAGTAATTATATCACAATATTGCTACAACGAAATGTTTAAGTGCTATAATTGCCTGAACTGGTTGACAAATTTCACGTTTATAAGCTTTATGTAATCATACTAGTGGATTGGAATGGTTATATTAGGTCTTTATGGAGCTCAACACCAGACGTATTAGCACAGTTACCATCTTTTTAAATCAGTCTCATTAAAATATTATATATTCCGAAGCTCATAAATTAATAAACATCATCAGCCTCATTCATTAATCCAGCCAAATTGAACGGCACTAACCCTCGTACTACCAGGGATTCTTTCCTTTCACTCAGAACCGCTGGGATCTTACAGGCCGTAAGTAATTTATACTGGCTGTATACGTAGTATTTTAATGAACTGACACAGAAACATATACTACAGTTTTGCATTCCATTTTCATAAATAATACGTTCCAGAAATTAAAAATAGTTTCGGTTGGAGTCATATTGACCCCAGTGGTACCCAGTGTGAAAACCCATGAATAAATTTTAATATGTTGTAAAATATAAAGCCGTACAAAACTTCACTGGATATAACTGACTCAAAACGAGGGAGACATGCTCGTGTATTTCCAATGGGCTTATTGGGTCATATTGACCACCACCAGACACCCCCCCCCCCCCCCTCCAGCCATGCCCCTCACCCCAATGTTACTAGAAGCGCTACGCTCCCTGAAACCTGAAATATATAAATACGTTCAATTAATACGAAAAGTGTTGACCCAAACCAGCACCGTCGGTTTTCTGACTGGAGAAGAATCTATTCGTCATGTTCTACTGCTCTGTCAGCTTGTGCGGAGCCCTGAGAATATAATGCCATCCAGTACAAGTGACGTGTTTGATGCAATTGCGATTTTCGTTCCGGCTGTCTGTAAATGACTTTTGCAAATATACTACACGAATCTGAATACTACACGAATCTGAATACCACACGAATCTGACCGTAACTCACAGAACATTGATAAGCTATTAATTGCTTATACTCTTCACTATGACTTGTTTGAATCCACGAGAATAAATGAAAATGTTTGGGTTTTAACGACTAGCCATACATATATCAATAAACACGAAGAGATTTTAATGGAGTTTAAACAAAGCTCAAATAGACGCCACAGTAAAGATGTGAGGCCTGAGATGATAGCACCAGAAGGTAATGCAGTCTCTAGTGTTACGTCTAAAGCAATTAAGGTAGTTTTAAGAGCCCTCACTATCGGATAAATGCAAGAGTTAGTACTGTAATCTCTAATAGTCCTTCTGTGTGCTAATTATTAGATGAAAAATTTATGGTTCACTCAGTGGATGGATGAACGAATATATGAATGAAATGATGGACTGGAATGTCAATGCAATTTGCCTGTGACAGCACATAATTAGTTATTATGATTTACAAAATCAGTTACACCCTCTAAGCTAGTGATAATCCGTCTCAAGAATAGTCAATTAAGAATGTCAATATCAAGAAAAATCTCCATGTTGTGGTCTTTAAAACATTTGGAAATTTCCACCAGATATGTGACCACTTTCAAAAGCATACAGAGAAAGGGTTAAACTTTTGCTGTCAACCTTTTGTCGTAAGACAGTCCAGGAAGAGAAAGGAAGATGGCGAACCGCAGGTTACAGTTTTAGCGAAGATCATGTCTGGATGTGAACCTCTGGCATACTATGTTTTCGTCTATCGTCGCTTTCATCACATCTCGCGACTAACAAGACCAGCCAGATTAATCAGCCAACGGCGGAAAAAGCTATTAAAATTCCAATTCTGCGCAACACGCACACCCTGATTCAATATCCTAGCCGAATTATTGGATTCGCTCCGATTAATTCTTCTTCTGCTAGACAGTAACTTAATACCCAATTACGGACGCGCTAATCCGATCACGGTTTCGTGACGCGAACACTCATCAGTCAAAATCCGCGGTGGTCGAGTCCACGGAGCTGGAAAAATTCACGCTATATCCTAGTTTCTAATAATTTTAGTAACGCCGCAGTTGCACAGTAACTAATTAGTCAGACAGATTATATTTGATCTTATACATTACCGTTACTAAAAATACTAGCTTAGAAATTGGCAAGAGATATCTTTAGGATTTGTTTTCTCAGACTGAGGCTATTTTGTCCTATCCTGATACAGATTCTGGCCAACTGAATTGGGTGACAATGATATTTTCCAGGTTTTGGTCCTCTATATGATTTCTCTTCCAGTTCGCAGTTTATTCTCTAATGCGGTCCAACGTCGCATACTAGATTAATTCACACATTTTTTGGCCAGTTTATTTATTACATGTGCTATTCCCGTAACGAATAACTGCGTCATGATTGCGCCAAATCCCAAACTTAGTTGACCATTTTCTGTCGACATTACCACTCATTTCTAAATTTAACTTTTAGTCTGAGTACAAGTGCATCTGAATGAGATTTGCACTCTGCAGCCGAGTGTGCGCTGATATGAAACTTCCTGGTAGATTAAAACTGTGTGCCGGACCGAGACTCAAACTCGAGACCTATGCCTTTCGCGGGCAAATGCTCTACCATCTGAGCTACCCAAGCACTACTCACGACCCGTCCTCACAGCTTTACTTCCGCCAGTACCTCGTCTCCTACTTTACAAACTTCACAGAAGCTCTCCTGCGAACCTTGCAGAACTAGCACTCCTTGAAGGAATTCATAGGTCCCGAGTTCGAGTCTCGGTCCGGCACACTGTTTTAATCTTCCAGGAAGTTTCAACAAGTGCACCTGTTCTGTACTGTAATAGAGCAATACTGTGATCACGATAATAACCGCTACAGAACCGAAATGTCGACAGTCCAAGACGGTTATTATGTTACCTCATGTAATGAATGATTAATTGCGAAACAGTAACAATATAATCGCTCGAGCGTCACGGGTAAGGAGAGTGCGAAGATAACCCGCACCCTAATATTTCACGGCCGAATACTGAAGAAACAGTGGAGCTTCTATACGGATCAGCACCTTAACTTAGACATTGATTAAAGATGAAGAAACTTTCTTTGAATTACTGAGTTTGGGAGGAGAAAGGACGAGGGAAGGGGATCACAGGAAGGAACACGAGTGCCGTCTACAGAAAGCCAAGAATCACTAATGGCACCAGCATACAGTAGGAAAAGAAAAAATGTCGGAGGAGCTCTACAAATATTAGATCGGTCAAGTGGCCCATTCGAAATACGTGGCAAACAGCTCACACGGAACAGATGATTCCCACTAACAATAACAGCGTACGCCACGACACTGAATTTGTCACGACAAAATGCTATGTTCTTCTTTGGCTCCTTGAGAGATACATACGACCCTTTTGCCTGTCTCGATGACGAATACTGACTCGTTGAAGAAGACACTATAGCTCAGTGATATGGGATTCTGTTCACTTCCATGCCAGAGTTTCTTATTGTTGGTGAGACACATACGGTTTACGTAGAAGCTAGTTTACAAACAGTTTAGATTTGATAGGCAAGGTGTTCCATATATCGTCAGTACCCGAAATAATTTTTTGTCCCGAAGAAAGACAAAAGATATTCTTCTTTTTCTTGACGTTGCATCTTATTCTGGATTCGACTAAGTGGCAGAGAGTGGCCGTGTGCCCATTCTGTTGCGATGACAAGAACAGGTGACAGGGTGATAGAGCATGTGTTAAGATATTTGAGAATAACTTCTACGGTACTAAACGGTGCTGTAAAACGACAGAAAGTGTAAGGGAAGACACTAATTAGAATATATCCAACGACCAATCTTGTAGGTCGTAGATGCTGCTCTGAGACGAAGAGGTTGTCACAGGAGAGGGATTTGTGATGGGCCGCTTCAGATTAGACAGAAGAGTGATGACTCAAAAAAAACTTTCATCAAACCTCCACAGTGTTTACTCCTCGTTCCCCTCCACTATAGGCGTGACGATTACTTGATGCCATAGGATATGTCCTCTCAACCGATATATCCTTGTAGTCAGGTTGCGCGTCCGCAGCTCGTGGTCGTGCGGTAGCGTTCTCGCTTCCCACGCCCGGGTTCCCGGGTTAGATTGCCGGCAGGGTTAGGGATTTTCTCTGCCTCGTGATGACTGGATGTTGTGTGATGTCCTTAGGTTAGTTAGGTTTAAGTAGTTCTAAGTTCTAGGGGACTGATGATCATAGATGTTAAGTCCCATAGTGCTCAGAGCCATCAGGTTGCGCCATACATTTTACCACCAGCGCGATTCAGTAAATCGACCTTAGTTATTCCATCTATATAATCTGGTTTGGTAGTTTTGGAGGAGGAAAATAGAGAGCGACATCATCGGTCTCATCGGATTAGGAAAGGAAGTCGGCCGTGCCCTTTCGAAGGAACCATCCCGGCAGTTGCCTGGAGCGATTTAGGGAAATCATGGAAAACCTAAATCAGTATGACCGGACACAGGACTGAACCGTCGTCCTTCCGAAATAAGAGTCCAGTGTTCATATAATCTGAAAAGCTTCATTTCTCTTCTTATCTGAACCATTTATCATCCATATTTCACTTCCGTGTAGATTTACATGGCAGGCCAATAACTCTCAAAGAACTTCCTAACTTTTAAATTTGTTGATTTAAAAGTACAGTTTTGGCTGCGGAGGTTTGCTTTTGTCAGCTTATTTATTACGTGTACTATTCCCATAACGAATAACTGGGAGTTTGAAATTTGCTTCATGACTACGCCTAATCCCGAAAACAGTTGACAATTTTCTCTTGACATTACCACTTATTCCTAAATTTAAATTTTAGTCTGGAAACAATTGCATCTGTTCTGTACCGTAAAAGTGCGATACTGTGAGCACGATAATAACGCAAACAGCCAGCCGGAGTGGCCGTGCGGTTCTAGGCGCTACAGTCTGGAACCGAGCGACCGCTACAGTCGCAGGTTCGAATCCTGCCTCGGGCATGGATGTGTGTGATGTCCTTAGGTTAGTTAGGTTTAATTAGTTCTACGTTCTAGGCGACTGATGACCTCAGGTGTTAAGTCGCATAGTGCTCAGAGCCATTTGTACCATTTTTGAACAAACGCAAACAATATTATTGCTCGAGCACCACAGGAAAGCAGAGTGGTGGAGTTAACCCGCACCGTAATATTTCATTAGCCGAACATTTGAAGCAGCGTCGTTTTCGCATGGCTGCGAGTAAGGAACCTAGGCATTCGGGATTTCCAAGCTTTTGACACCCTAATCACATTTTGCCGATGTATTCATATTGTGTACCCATATTCATGTACGGCTAGCGCCGTGACCAGTTTCTACAATCTGAAGACACCTACCACAGGCGAAAGGCGCCACTGAAATTTGAAAATAAAAGTTTCCTCAGCCAAGACCGTATCTTTATCTCAAATCTTACACTGGTTGCTGTATCAGGCAGATAAATGCCATGTAAGAAATTTTAAATTTATATTCGAGGTAAAAAGCATATCTCTTCAGAAATCCTATTCGCAGTATTTCTAGTGTGCATTTTATATCCTCTCTTATTTGGTCGTAGTCATTTACTTTGCTGCTGAAGTAACAAAAGTCATCTACAAATTCTAGTGCCTCATTTGTTAATCTAATTTCCTCACCTGATGTGTTAACCCACGTTTTAATCTTGTTGGTGTTCATTCTGTAACCCCTTTCAAAGAGCTATCACGTCTTTTGTATAATGACCAGTACGCTTAATTATATTACAATTAGAGCTGAAAAGATAAAGGAATTTCAGCACGATTGCGGTTGATGAAAGCGCCACTGTACTCCAAAGGTATAAGCGTTGTCCTCAGAATGGCGACGTGTTTAAAATAGTACTGACTGTGAGTTGAATGATATGCGCAGCCCTGTGGCCAGTGTATCGCAGGGATGCAGATACGGCCCCTGCGCCTCGCGCGTGCTGCTGCCTGGCCACTAGCCACTCAGTCCAGATTAGCCGGAAACAAATTTAGCGAAGTGCCCTGCGGCCCTTCTAGCAAGCCCTGCTGCGCAGTCGGCGCTGCGCTGTGCTCTCATAGGCGAGTCTAGTTCTGCCCCAACCTGTGGTACGCTGCCCGACGCCTTCAGTGGGTGTGCCGCCCAAATGGTCACTGCTACGAACCCCCTCCGTTCCCCGACGGGTACGTGCCGTTTCTCAGTTAGACTTATCTGTTCGCCTGTAGCCCTACGTGTCCTACGTGCTGCCCACTAAATCTTGCAGACCACGAAGATCGGATGGCAGGTTATTCGAAAGCTCCCAAAATTACCAGCAAAACAGATTCGCCCACCACGTTACTTTTTCCCGCAATTGTTAATGACAGAGGCAAAAGTTCCTGCCAGGTAGTATCACTTGCACTTTAACGAAACGACGTAAGTGATAACAGAACAATGAAATGAATTTTTATCGGTAATTCACATTTCTGGCTGTAGATGGTTTGAGGGATGACAATGCAAAGTACATTACTGGCCATTACAATTGCTACACCACGAAGATTACGTGCTACAGACGCGAAATTTAACCGACAGGAAGAAGATGTCGTAATGCAAACGATTAGCTTTTCAGAGCATTCACACAAGGTTGGCGCCGGTGGCGATACCTACAACGTGCTGACATGAGGAAAGTTTCCAACCGATACTCATACACAAACAGCAGTTGACCGGCGTTCCTGGTGAAACATTGTTGTGATGGCTCGTGTAAGGAGGAGAAATGCGTACCATCACGTTTCCGACTTTGATAAAGGTCGGATTGTATAGCCTATCGCGATTGCGGTTTATCGTATCGCGACATTGCTGCTCGCGTTGGTCGAGATCCAATGACTGTTAGCAGAATATGGAATCGGTGGCTTCAAGAGGGTGATACGGAACGCCGTGCTGGATCCCAACGGCCTCGTATCATTAGCAGTCCAGATGACAGGCATCTTATCCACCTGACTGTAGCGGATCGTGCAGCCACGTCTCGATCCCTGAGTCAACAGATGGGGACGTTTGCAAGACAACAACCATCTGCACGAACAGTTCGACGACGTTTGCAGCAGCATGGACTATCAGCTCGGAGACCATGGCTGCGGTTACCCATGACGCTGCAGCACAGACAGCAGCGCCTGCAATGGTGTACTCTACGACAACCTGGGTGCACGAATGCCAAAAAGGCCTTTTTTTGGATGAATCTAGATTCTGTTAACAGCATCATGATGGTCGCATCCGTGTTTGGCGACATCGCGGTGAACGCACAGTGGAAGCGTGTATTCGTCATCGCCATACTGGCGTATCACCCGGCGTGATGGTATGGTGTGCCATTGGTTACGCGTCTCGGTCACCTCTTGTTCGCATTGACGGCACTTTGAACAGTGGACGTTAGATTTCAGATGTGTTACGACTCGTGGCTCTACCCTTCATTCGATCCCTGCAAAACCCTACATTTCAGCAGGATAATGCACGACCGCGTGTTGCAGGTCCTGTACGGGCCTTTCTGGATACAGAAAATGTTCGACTGCTGCCCTGGCCAGCACATTCTCCAGATCTCTCACCAATTGAAAACGCCTGGTCAATAGTGGCCGAGCAACTCGCTCGTCACAATACGCCAGTCACTACTCTTGATGAACTGTGGTATCGTGTAGAAGCTGCATGGGGAGCTGTACCTGTACACGCCACCCAAGCTCTGTTTGACTCAATGCCGTGGCGTATCAAGGCCGTTATTACGGCCAGAGGTGGTTGTTCTGGGTACTGATTTCTCAGGATCTATGCACCCAATTTGCGTGAAAATGTAATCACATCTCAGTTCTAGTATAATATATTTGTCCAATGAATACCCGTTTATGATCTGCATTTCTTCTTGGTGCAGCAATTTTAAAGGCCAGTAGTGTAATTCGCGCTTGCTCTAGTGTCCCACAGAATCATAGAGGTAATATGTGTGTAGTCAGAATTCTCTTTTCAGGTCAACCATCTGCGTACAAAGGCTAGGGAATCCAGACCGAATGGCAACTCAGCACAATGGAAGAAATTTAGCGCCAATGTTTTGCCACTTGCTCAGAGGAGTCGGTGGTTCTGGGCGTACACTTTGTTAGCCGTGACCAGCCAGTTACGATCATGTATCTGTTGGTTGGTTGCAGTTCTGAATACTTTTCGCAGATTGTCGATTGGATCAGCGACCAAGACAATTACACTCCTGGAAATGGAAAAAAGAACACATTGACACCGGTGTGTCAGACCCACCATACTTGCTCCGGACACTGCGAGAGGGCTGTACAAGCAATGATCATACGCACGGCACAGCGGACACACCAGGAACCGCGGTGTTGGCCGTCGAATGGCGCTAGCTGCGCAGCATTTGTGCACCGCCGCCGTCAGTGTCAGCCAGTTTGCCGTGGCATACGGAGCTCCATCGCAGTCTTTAACACTGGTAGCATGCCGCGACAGCGTGGACGTGAACCGTATGTGCAGTTGACGGACTTTGAGCGAGGGCGTATAGTGGGCATGCGGGAGGCCGGGTGGACGTACCGCCGAATTGCTCAACACGTGGGGCGTGAGGTCTCCACAGTACATCGATGTTGTCGCCAGTGGTCGGCGGAAGGTGCACGTGCCCGTCGACCTGGGACCGGACCGCAGCGACGCACGGATGCACGCCAAGACCGTAGGCTCCTACGCAGTGCCGTAGGGGACCGCACCGCCACTTCGCAGCAAATTAGGGACACTGTTGCTCCTGGGGTATCGGCGAGGAGCATTCGCAACCGTCTCCATGAAGCTGGGCTACGGTCCCGCACACCGTTAGGCCGCCCCAACATCGTGCAGCCCGCCTCCAGTGGTGTCGCGACAGGCGTGAACGGAGGGACGAATGGGGACGTGTCGTCTTCAGCGATGAGAGTCGCTTCTGCCTTGGTGCCAATGATGGTCGTATGCGTGTTTGGCGCCGTGCAGGTGAGCGCCACAATCAGGACTGCATACGACCGAGGCACACAGGGCCAACACCCGGCATCATGGTGTGGGGAGCGATCTCCTACACTGGCCGTACACCACTGGTGATCGTCGAGGGGACACTGAATAGTGCACGGTACATCCAAACCGTCATCGAACCCATCGTTCTACCATTCCTAGACCGGCAAGGGAACTTGCTGTTCCAACAGGACAATGCACGGCCGCATGTATCCCGTGCCACCCAACGTGCTCTAGAAGGTGTAAGTCAACTACCCTGGCCAGCAAGATCTCCGGATCTGTCCCCCATTGAGCATGTTTGGGACTGGATGAAGCGTCGTCTCACGCGGTCTGCACGTCCAGCACGAACGCTGGTCCAACTGAGGCGCCAGGTGGAAATAGCATGGCAAGCCGTTCCACAGGACTACATCCAGCATCTCTACGATCGTCTCCATGGGAGAATAGCAGCCTGCATTGCTGCGAAAGGTGGATATACACTGTACTAGTGCCGACATTGTGCATGCTCTGTTGCCTGTGTCTATGTGCCTGTGGTTCTGTCAGTGTGATCATGTGATGTATCTGACCCCAGGAATGTGTCAATAAAGTTTCCCCTTCCTGGGACAATGAATTCACGGTGTTCTTATTTCAATTTCCAGGAGTGTAGATAAATATATATTCTGTAACCTATAGTCGCACTTTTATTTTGCCTACTGGCTGCAGGATTGGGTACCACCTATCATCATCGTTCCACACCTTGGCGGGCAGTCGTGAGTCTCACTTCGCAAGTAGGTGTGTAATATACCCAGTACACCTTCTTGGTAAGTGAGCTTGTCGACTGCGGGGGAATAGATGCCCTGATGATGGAACTTGATACCTAAACCGGTAGCCACAAAGCAAAATTGAAGTTCAACTACAGACTAATGCAAAAAATTTTTATGTAATATTCTAATTAAGTAGCGGTATCAAGA
This sequence comes from Schistocerca americana, assembly GCF_021461395.2. Lineage (NCBI taxonomy): Eukaryota > Metazoa > Arthropoda > Insecta > Orthoptera > Acrididae > Schistocerca > Schistocerca americana. Next base: position 534,973,214 of record NC_060122.1, read on the forward strand.
ACATTGTCAGTGCCTGTAAGATCAACTACATTCTAAAAGTTACACTTCAGGTACGCAACAACCGGACTTTATTCCTAAGACGAAGGTTGAAGAGAACTCTAGTTCTGCTATTTTGGTTACATTGGCTTTGAAAGGTTCACTGACTTTACCTTCAAAAATCAGGTCCTTTTTTTCATGAGATGCGTGTTCACATTAGCTTCAGAGAAAAGGATGATAGGCTTTGAAGTAGGTTCATTTCAATACTGAAAGACTTCACTGGACAAAATACTAGCCACCCACTTGAAAAGACTCACTCGTAGGTTTGTACATAGTGTAGAACTGGTACAACGTGGTCATGTGACTCTCAATCGCTGACGTAAATGATGACGTTAAGGTTACGTGCGCGTCATCGTTTGTATGAGATCAGCGGTGTAGGACGGGGCGATGTGGAGACTTTACAGAATCGCAGAAAGGGGCTATCGTATTTGGGCGTGCCCCTTACCACACCATTAGTGAAGTTGCCTGATCAATTTGTGTATCGAAGCGGACTATCCAACGAGTGTACAAGGCATAGCATACCACTCGTTGCGATGTAACACGAGATAAATAAATAAACTCTTCGTTATTAAGTCACTGATTTATGTCTGTTAACATGATCCATGAGTTATGACCATATAATTAAGTTAACTTAGGAATAATAGCGTAACTGTTTTTTGAAGCTCATATCGACAAAGCACATTGCGACCTCGATGTTGGATTAAGAAAAATTTTGGGTACACGTCATATGAACAATGGTCGGAAATAGATACTAGCCGTTTGCGCCCATGTCAGTGACAGGCCCTCAGACAGGAATTGAAGAGTCATCATGCTAAAAGGGCTAAACGTCAGTTTAGCATAAACTGTGTTTTCTACTCTATTAGGTGGTATGTAAGCGGTGCTTTCAATTGCTGAAAGGACAACTTCCAATTATGGCTGATGCGGTGTTGCGAAGGCCACTAGATGGCATGAGAGGTAACTCTTACAACTTGCTCATGCTACATGGGTTAACTGCAGACTGTGGTACAAGAGCTGACCATACTGGGCATAGCGATGATAAACCTCCGCTTGCCCCTGCCGTTTTGTAGCCTGTCTCTCGCATGTTTTCATTGCTGTAGAATGGATAGCGAAAACAATATGAATAATTCGGCAAAAGTAAGTAATCGAAAACCTGGTAACTCTAGAAGAAAGCCTGAACAAAGACGAGGAAGCAGTTTGTTTCTGATGACAGCAACACCTTTCAGTAAGTAATCATTTAAAGTATTTAGAAAAAAGGCAGTTATTCTATGAACCCTCCGCAAACAGCTTGTATGATTAATAACACAACTAAGGTTGACGTAAGTTCTGCCTCATGGATTAAAACCACCACGCCTGCGGTAATTCAGATGAGAAAGGCATTTGTTGAAATAGATGGATGCGAAATGACAAGAGCTCAAAAAGGAAACAGACATCAGAAGTATGATGGAATACCTACCTGAGCCTTGACGTGAAATGATCACTAGAGGTAAGAATATTTAAAAAAAGTTGTATGGTGGATTTAGCCTGGTGGACTTAGCCCGCTTAGCAATTCAGTGCAAATTTGCTTGAAAAGTTAATGTTTATGTGTTATTTTTGGATCATATCATATGAAATTTCCTTTGTTAAATTGAACGTGGAAATTTTAATGTCAAGTTAGTGCATATTCATCTTCTTATGGTTTTAGTAAAGCTTATATAGAATAATCTGTAAAGTATCTTCTGTTACTTAGCCCCTCCAGCATGATAACTTTTCACTCGATGGGATCATCTCAATCTGTATTTGGGCTAGTATTAGGTAGGGAGCGGTATGCAATGGTCATTTGTAGATGGGCAGCTCACAAAGGTCATTCCTCAGTAGCGGCACATAAAACTGCTGGGCTTCACTGCGTCAAATGACAAAGAAAGTAGACACTTGCTGACTGGACGGTTCGTGGTACGTATAATTTCAAATGATAAATGCCGTCGAGAGGACCGATGGCCGAATGATGGCGAGGGGTTCTAGGCACTTCAGTCCGGAACCGCGCTGTTGCCACGGTCGTAGGTTCGAATTCTGCCTCAGGCTTGGATGTGTGTGACGTCCCTAGGTTAGTTAGGTTTAAGTAGTTCTAAGTCTAGAGGACTGATGACCACAGATGTTAAGTCCCATAGTGCTGAGAGCCATTTGAACCATTTTTGAACGGCCAAATGAGACATTTAACGCGCAGTATGTGGAGAGTGTAACTCAGAACGGAATACGTTCTGTGATGTCCATTTTTTTTCCTTCTTTCTTTTTTTCGCAGCATAATTTGGGCACTCTGATTCCGGTTACTGTGAATACGAAGGCCTCCGTAGCTAAATGGTCAGTGCGGCTGACAACCATGCGGGGAAATGGCTCTGAGCACTATGGGACTTAACTGCTGTGGTCATCAGTCCCCTAGAACTCAGAACTAATTAAACCTAACTAACCTTAGGACACCACACACATCCTTGCCCGAGGCAAGATTCGAACCTGCGACCGTAGCGGTCGCGCGGTTCTAGACTGTAGCGCCTAGAGCCGCTCGGCCACTCCGCCCGGCCCATACGGGGACATAGGTTCGATTTCCGGTAGTGCCAGGGATTTTTCCTTTTTGGAAGGACTGGTACAGGGTGCACTCAGCCTCATGAGGCCAACTGAAAAACTGTTCGGCCGATTAGTAGCAGTTTCAGTATAAGGAAACTCGACAACAACAGGGACAGCAGTGTGCTGACCGCATGCCCATCCATACCACTCCCGATGGCGTCATTGGCAGATGGTGACATGGCGAACGGTTAGGCCTATTGGCCCGTGAGATCCGGAACGGAAACTTTAGCTTTACTTTATTACCTCATTTCTTGTCAGTAGTCACGGGTTTCGATCTTTCCTACATCTTAATGACGTATGCCTGTGAACGCTTTTCTGTGTCAATCAGGCACGGTATCACTCCTCCACTGACCCACTAAAGCACGTTTCTCATCCTTTCGAAAGTTGGTTACAGGCATAAAATATGAAAAACTTATTCTTCTTGTATCAGTTTCCAGTGGCGCTTCTGCTGTGAAATCAGAAGCGATGGCCCCATTTCGACGTGTCATGAGAGATCAGCATACCTAGTTCGAGCCCTCACCGGTCTCCATGAATCTTCAGCGAAAGATGTAAAAATCTCTATGAGATTGAAACTTTTAGTGACTGCCGTACTACGTCAATGAATCATGTAATATCCTGGAACCATTCTATTATGTATTAATCCGTGATTGCAGGCTACGAACTCCGCCTTCGCGATACCAAGCAAACGGCAACAATTAATACATCGAAATATCAAGAAGATTTTCATATGACAGTTTATATTTGTCAAGAAACAATTATCCTCTGTAACATTCATGGAATATCACACTGCTCAAAGAGAACAAATCAAAATTCTGTGTCTGTGATAGTTGGAGCACAAACTCTTTGACAGTTCATGTACACACAGCAGGCAACAGTAACTGATGATATTGTTTGCTACAGCCTATTATTGGCAGTCAGCAATATGTTGTTCTTATTCTTTCAAAAGGGGGATATTATTTGACTTCCTATTGACTGCTAGTCCAACTCTGTGTGAAAGAATAAGTAAATAAAAATATGGAACTGTATGGTATCAAATATACATTTTAACAGAGAGTTGGAGAGCTCCGGCTCTCTCTTTCAATATCAGTATTTAACTTTTCTTTCTTTAACATATTGTCTAGCTCAACATTTTAATATTTACCTGTGTACCGTACCAGTAACTACAGCTGAGAGGAGTTTACTTCTTAGATATGTTGTGTATGAGTTATTCCCTGCAATTGTCAACACTGCTATTTCGTTTACTTTCCTGTAACCAAAACCTAATCCCTCATATCCCTTGGAAACTCCTCCGATATCGGCTTTCAGCAACGTAATACTCAATAAGTCGAAAATTAAGCTGAACGTTTGGTCTTCCTTTTTGTTGTTGATGCTCTTTAAAAAATTTAAAAAACCTAAAAACTTCAAAATTTTCCAGCTGTTGAAAAGAGAAGAAGGGCGCTGAGACTCTCGTTAAAAACTGGAACAAAATACATTGAAGCGTGTGCTAAAGTCATGATCATGCTTGGTACCGCGTCGACTGGCGTTATTTAAGTAAAGAAGTCATAGAAGCTTTCATGTCTCAATGGATAATATGTTTGGTCTGTTGGCTTTTCACCATAATAAAACACCATTTGTTTACCACAGCAGTTGCGAAATACTGGGGAGTGCTGCCTCATATTACTATGTCTCTACAGAAGAAGAAACTTTATTGTGGGGAATGCCTCGGCTAAAACTCCGCAATCAAATGTCGCTACTTTTTTTTTCATTACCAATCCAGGTAGCTCCCAAGTTCTTTATTATCCAGCAACTCCAAAAAAAGCTAACGTGGCTTTCGCTATTCATAATTTCAGTATTATTTCATTATTCAACACCACATTCTCCATGTTATCCCAAATTTTATCAATGGTGGCAAATTTAGCGGACGAACGAAGAATTGGATTTTAAGTCCCCGTCCACGACGAGGTAATTAGGGACAGAGCACAAGATCGAATTGCACAAACATTGGCAAGTCCTTCGGCCGCTGCGTTGTCAGAGGAACCATTTCTGCTTCTACGGTTTCTGGTTAACGAAAAGCGCATGAACTGGATCATCAGATGAAAGGCTGAGCCACACGCCCCCGAAAGCTAGTTTCATGCTGTAAACACGACACTACAACCTACGATACCTGAGGTTTCAGTTTCGGAATGCCTATCTCGCGGGCCATCTTCAAGATGTGTGCTACCAATCACCCACCCGCTTCTCAGCTGTTCAAAGCGAAGTTGCAGACGTCCATAATCGTTCCACTTACTTTAGATGGTGGTAAACTGTCAGAGACAAAACATTTTATGACGGTACACTATGAAAGACGTGCACCTCATTCACCATTCAGTGATGGCATTTCATATTTCTAATCCACGCATTCTGGTATTCGGTAAAATAATAATTCAGGCAATATTAATAATTCTATGGGTTACCTGATTTATTTGACGATTTTTACAGCTTGTCTCACACTGATCTGTGAGAGGAGCTTGGCGCCATGAATTTTCTTTATTTATGGGCGAGGGCAGCAGTCTTCCTAGCAGCCATGATGGCTCCCCGTTTCCTATCCTTTTTCCGATCGCCAGGGTAGCACGTAGTGGCGTTTGAAAGTTCAGTAGTGGCCAAAGTTTCTCCTGTTCTCAGTTCCCCAACCTGCCTTACCAACCTTGTTACCGATATTTCTTCTCAATTTTAACGTCGCGAGGTCGCCTCCCTGTGAAATTCCGGCCCTATGATTGGCCAGTTCAGGTGCGCGCCCGTTTTTCGCGGGCGGGCGCCAACCGCCCTCCGCGGATGGATAGTGGACAAAGGGGCAGTAGGGGCAGTTCTAGTGTGACCGTGCCGGAGACCGGAGGTGCCGCTTCCAGGGGATGAAGTTCGGTAAGCATGAGCGCCGACGTGCACTGTAGATCGCACCCTGCGGCCCAGAGGGGACCTGATAGGTCATTGTGAGTAGTTTCGCATCTTGCAGGTTTTATTGCTTTAATACGGGAGGCTACCGAGCGATTCACGCACAGTAGCATCTACTTAGTCTTGGCTAATTCCTGGTGGTGGTCGGTGCACGCCTGCAACCCCTTCCTTTAGTAAATGGGATTCTGTTTGATAATACGGCGATCGTTACTAAAATTCCTTTTCTCCTGCTATCATGGCGTGTTATGAACGTACGTTAGGACAGGCTACTGAACTCTAAACTTTCTTCCCCCCACCACCATTTGGTTGTATTATTCTTCGATTATTAACTGTTTAAAAAATGAGTCCGTAAATCTTACATTCTCTCTCTTTCCTTACGTGAACTCACCCCTAGTGTAGCAGAATAATGCGCAACTATAACGGTTGCTATAAGGTCGTGCAGGTCTCGGGCCACTAACGATAGTATAAAGATTCCATATCACGCGCCTGGCACGACCATTGCACGCATGGCACCGATAACAGTAGTAATCATGGTCAACTATTCCCCATTGATAAACTGGGAAGTGTTCGCGGCTCAGTGTGGGTACGTGAGCACTAAATCCACTTGATGTGGTGGAAGTAGTGGCCTCTGTTTTGCCTTACTGGATAAGACAGAAAATATCAAAAAATCACAGCCCTTATTGCAAGGAATAGTAAGTTTAAAAAAAGGAGCCACCGCTTTTAACTATTCTAGTTTATTCTGTTATAAGAAATGCGTAATACCCTTACTACGAAAAATCATATGATCGACTATTCAAAAGAATGGGGACAAGTAAAGTAATATTGATGTATTACCACTACAATTATTTTGAGCTATATGTTGCAGTCCATTTAAGGTTTCTAATCTTGACGCGTTGATAATTCATACAGTGCATTATGTCTTACATCATAAAAATGAAAGCATGACAGGCAATAATTGACGCCAGAATAGTATATTTCGACTTGGTGTCATTGCAGCTCCGGAACAAGTAGAGTGAGTATTTTGAACTCTGTTAGTCGTATTATAGTGTATCTGATTTTGTGCTGCTCCTCCGAATCTTTTGAGGTTGACGTGGATGTGTTTGGTAACGTACTTATTTCTTATGTAGGTAATCTCTACTTGCCTACCACATAGTTCTTATGCATCTCTGCTGACGGCAATAGCGATAAAATATACGTAGACAGGTTGCTGATGGAAAGTTGCTTTAAAGCACTTGAAGGCAGACATTATTTTCTTGTCCACCGCTGTCTTGCCATTGGTTACGCAATGCCTTTGCGTCAGGGTAAATAATCCCGTGCATGAGCGATTCAGAAGCTTCCATGTCATGGTCCCACGTCATACCACCCTGTTATTCTTTTCACGAAGTGCCGTGAAATGTTCTGTCACATTTTTACCTCATTTATAATGGAAAAAGTACAATATGCTATTAAATCAACCAGTTCGGTGACACTCCATCCTCTGGCGTGATAACTGAATTGAATAATGGGTAAATTTTTGAACTTACTTTGTCTCCTAACTTGTATTATCATTCAGTAGTCGGCTATCAAGATTAAATTGAAAGATGATTTGATTATCAATTACACTAACTGTTGTTTACGGGGGAGGGGGTTGGTTACGTCTTACATAGAGACGTTACAAGTAACCGAATGTTTTGAAAGTTTGCGGACCTTATTTTGTAAACCTAAGCAATCTACTTTCGCACAAAGTTCTAGAAATTTCCTACCTTCTCCTCTTGCATGACCTTAAATGTGTTTGCATTACTGGACCTCCAACCCTCTGGAAGCGCACTACCTGAAGGCCAGTTGACAAAGCTGGTACTGCTAGATTCAGGTCGGGGAACTGGTACGCCTGCACACTGTGCCAGCACTTTGCCTCCAGTCTCAAACATTCTCCCGGCAAGCCATCTGTCCCCCTCTTTGCAGCCCTGTATTCGAGCTAATATCAGTCGCTGGGACGTGAAAGAAGCAAAAAGAGCGGGGTCCTTTGTGTCGGGAACAATGCCGCCGCCGCGAGGCCCTATCAAAAAGGTATAGCGGCGCACAGCGGCACATTACAGGACGGAACAAATAATAAATGCTAGCGGTTAGCGACCAGGGGCCAGCCGCCTGCTGCCTGCTGCCCCAGGAGGCGTGGCCAGATAGGGATGGACGCGGGGGCGGTACAGTTACTAAAGTAAAAAGAAAAAAGAAAGGAACTGCAAACACGAGCTGTATGGCCACAGGGGCAAAGTCAGCGTATTGCGCAAACGGCCCCTAACGCTATATCTGACAACAGTAAAGAAAACAGTAAGAAAAGATAAAAGGAGAATGAGGGTAGTTAAAAGGTTCAAATACACTAAGTAAAGCGTGGCAGTACCGAACAAAGGAATGATATCGTGGTATTTAATGGTTTTTTCGCTTTCAGGAAAACAATGGAAAGACTGGACACTGCACAGAGGCATTGAGTTTTCTCTATCGAAATAACGCGGATATGCTCCCATTAATGGAATGAGACTATGTGCCATTGTTACCTCCTTTCCCGTCATTTACACAGCATATAACGAAATCTGAGGATGAGAGGGCCTGAGTCATTAAACTAATTAGGCCGGTCACGGTCGCCTTATTTAACGAAATTCGGGGTTGTGGGTGGTGTTATTTGATTAATTAGTGGAAGTTTGGTGTTCAGTTCCATAGAATTACGTTACATATGGCTACCTTTAAAAGACTAGTTAGTCAAATTGCAACAGCCTCCCAAAGCATTTTCGTTAAAAATCGGGCCACAGTATTGTAATGGGGCTAGACCCAAGAGAACCCTAATATCACGAATGGACAGCAATCAAATTAACATGGAGTGACTCGTATAAGTGACCATACTCCGCTGTTCCGCAATGGGTCCCATTTAGGCGTTTTAGGAACCAACTCATCTTTTTGCCAAAATTTTTTTTCTCGGGGGGGAAATCAGAATAACTGCTGTAGTCAACGACACGGATGGAGACACAGAAAAAATTGAAGAGGCTGTAATAAACAAACAACTGACAAAAGAATGTGCTATTTTCATAAATTTTTAATAGCATCTTCTGCTTTAAACCATATGGAACTAATCTGGCCTGTCAAAAAATTTCCAAGTAGAAAGAGAACAGGAGGTTCGCCGGCAAGAATAGAATGAAATTAGCGCTGTAACAGTTGGAGAAGAAAAATGTAATTATGGTTATGATTAAACGGTCCTGTTTCTCAATTATGTATTTATTTATTTATTTACTGTAAGGCACAGATCAAGTTTACAAAGGATACCATTAAAGTATATAAATCTGTAAAAGTGCAAGAAGAAGACATAAAAATTATAGGCGGATAACAAACATCTAAAGGAAAATATAAACACACTTACAAATAAAGATATAAATATGGGTATAAAGATATAAATATACATGTAAAGACACAAAAGTTTTAACCAGTTTATAATAAAATTAGATGCAAATCACAAATATATGTCCAGATTACTGATATAATCCATGGCCTCATCGGTCAAATTCAGGAAATCAGCAGTCCGTCCCTCATACTTTCTAATGACGGTAAGTCGAATCGTTTGTCTTTAAGCACCACAAGGAGAAGTAACTCAGGAGAAGTGACCAGGCGGCATTTGTACACGGAGACCGCACATCTTCCGCAGTTCGTTCTTATTCTATTTAGTCTAGCCCTCTCTCTCCTAGGAAGATAGAACCCTGGCGGATTTTCAGATATGCACTGGATCTCTTTATGGAATGTGTCAATAGAGCCATTTTCCATCCTCTTAGCCAAAATTCTATTATGTCAAAATAATGTCGTTGTAGGTCTAAAGCAGTAACAATTGAATTCCTTGACCGAAGTCTGCTGATGTTTACATCTTCAGAGAAAGCATGAAGAGGGAGCTAGCCCGTGTTTTGTATTTTTTGTACTCTCTGAGTAATGCAAGCTGTCTGCCCAAGTGAGAGCCTGAATTGTGACTAAGTGTCGGCAGCCAATAGACGGATGCATTTTTTACTGTTCCAAATATCATTCTCATGGTTCTATTCAATTTCACGTCAGTTTTCTTCGTGTGAGCCCTGTTTAGCCATAGTGGTGAACAATATTCTGACGCCAAGTAGACCAGTCCCAGAGCAAATACATGTTAAGTGGATGCCTAAGCAGCGAGTTATGCCATACACCTGCTGAATTATGTTGTTTCTGGTTCGGAGTTTAGCTGCTGTTTTTGGTTCAAATGGTTCTGAGCACTATGAGACTTATCATCTGAGGTCATCAGTCCCCTAGAACTTAGAACTACTTAAACCTAACTAACCTAATGACATCACATACACCCATGCCCGAGGTAGGATTTGAACCTGCGACCGTAGCGATCGCGCGGTTCCAGACTGACGCGCCTAGAACCGCTCGGCCACACCGGCCGGCTGCTGTTTTTGTCAAATGCTGTTTGTAAAGAGGGTGTTATCCAAGGTTATTCCAAAATAGTTCGATTTCATATTATCAGAAGGTAAATGATTGTTAACAATTATTTATTTGCAATTCTATGTATTATTTAAGTGGAAGCATGCCATTTCTGCCTGTTTGGCGTAGCAGCAGCGTCCAGTCTCTTAAGCAGTTAATCATGATGTGTGCTTTCAGTTTCCTCCATGCCTTTACGTTATGTCGACAGTGCCTAGTCATTACCATCTCCCGTGGTACCAGGACTAGCCCCTCTGGAAGGCCAATATTGAATTTCCTTCATTTGCTCATTGTGTGTTACATAGCAACGAGGAAGGGTCAATCGGTTAGCACTTCATTTACCAGCTGTGCCAGCCATTTACGTGGTACAATAAGCAGAAATCTGTAAATTATTCTCTGCTGTTTACTGGTATCATCATGAGCAGGAAAGGGGGGAAACAAAATATGACACACGAACAATGCTAAGAAAGAAATGATTCCTTTCAGAGTGGCCGAGCGGTTATAGGCGCTACGGTCTGGAACCGCGCGACCGCTACGGTCGCAGGTTCGAATCCTGCCTCGGGCATGGATGTGTGTGATGTCCTTAGGTTAGTTAGGTTTAAGTAGTTCTAAGTTCTAGGGGACTGATGACCTCAGAAATTAAGCCCCATAGTGCTCAGAGCCATTTGAACCATTCCTTTCAGAAATAAAGCGAAAATATTACAGAGCTCCCTTGTACAGATTTACATTATCACAACAATTGATGATGAGGCCCTAAAGAAAATGCATTTCACAATTGAACAATTACGTTGTAAGTAGATAAAATGATGGCAGACATTAAAGGGCTGGAAGACGATAGAAGTAAGGAGGGGGGAGGGGAGGGGAGAAGGTAATTTTTACTAAACTTGCGCTAGGGAAACCAGTGATAAAGAAGAACTTGACAGTAGGTTTCAGATAGCGATAAGAAAGAAATTCATGTTCGAACAAGAAGGCCAAATGGTAACATCGCCAGGTACAAGATAACGTCAGATACATCAAGCTTAGACAAGAATCTCTTACAAACTTGTTGCTGGACTACAAACCTTAGCAAGTTAGATAGGTAGCCACTTATCATAACTTAGTAGTTACAGAGACTTCAAACTAATTATAGAGGAAGGAGTTATATTAACGATGGCAGCAGAGACGAAATAAGTTATGAAATTAGCCAGAAATCTTCAAAAATAGTGACTAAGAAAATAATGGAATTCATGGGTGAAAGAAGCAACTGCAAAAAAGGAAAAACGTGATTTGCTTCTCAGTACTCTTAATTTCAAAGGTGCTAAGAGGGAAAATTATAAACATGAAAAATAAATGACTTCACAAAACTGACGCTACGTACAGACGCTACGTACTCTTACGCAAGAGTGGATTTAATAGAAGATCATACTAACGATATGAATAATTTTGTTCAAACCTCTTTATGTAACAGAAATACAAAGCATAAGGAAGAATAAATAACCAAAAATACACTCCTGGAAATTGAAATAAGAACACCGTGAATTCATTGTCCCAGGAAGGGGAAACTTTATTGACACGTTCCTGGGGTCAGATACATCACATGATCACACTGACAGAACCACAGGCACATAGACACAGGCAACAGAGCATGCACAATGTCGGCACTAGTACAGTGTATATCCACCTTTCGCAGCAATGCAGGCTGCTATTCTCCCATGGAGACGATCGTAGAGATGCTGGATGTAGTCCTGTGGAACGGCTTGCCATGCCATTTCCACCTGGCGCCTCAGTTGGACCAGCGTTCGTGCTGGACGTGCAGACCGCGTGAGACGACGCTTCATCCAGTCCCAAACATGCTCAATGGGGGACAGATCCGGAGATCTTGCTGGCCAGGGTAGTTGACTTACACCTTCTAGAGCACGTTGGGTGGCACGGGATACATGCGGACGTGCATTGTCCTGTTGGAACAGCAAGTTCCCTTGCCGGTCTAGGAATGGTAGAACGATGGGTTCGATGACGGTTTGGATGTACCGTGCACTATTCAGTGTCCCCTCGACGATCACCAGTGGTGTACGGCCAGTGTAGGAGATCGCTCCCCACACCATGATGCCGGGTGTTGGCCCTGTGTGCCTCGGTCGTATGCAGTCCTGATTGTGGCGCTCACCTGCACGGCGCCAAACACGCATACGACCATCATTGGCACCAAGGCAGAAGCGACTCTCATCGCTGAAGACGACACGTCTCCATTCGTCCCTCCATTCACGCCTGTCGCGACACCACTGGAGGCGGGCTGCACGATGTTGGGGCGTGAGCGGAAGACGGCCTAACGGTGTGCGGGACCGTAGCCCAGCTTCATGGAGACGGTTGCGAATGGTCCTCGCCGATACCCCAAGAGCAACAGTGTCCCTAATTTGCTGGGAAGTGGCGATGCGGTCCCCTACGGCACTGCGTAGGATCCTACGGTCTTGGCGTGCATCCGTGCGTCGCTGCAGTCCGGTCCCAGGTCGACGGGCACGTGCATCTTCCGCCGACCACTGGCGACAACATCGATGTACTGTGGAGACCTCACGCCCCACGTGTTGAGCAATTCGGCAGTACGTCCACCCGGCCTCCCGCAAGCCCACTATACGCCCTCGCTCAAAGTCCGTCAACTGCACATACGGTTCACGCCCACGCTGTCGCGGCATGCTACCAGTGTTAAAGACTGCGATGGAGCTCCGTATGCCACGGCAAACTGGCTGACACTGACGGCGGCGGTGCACAAATGCTGCGCAGCTAGCGCCATTCGACGACCAACACCGCGGTTCCTGGTGTGTCCGCTGTGCCGTGCGTGTGATCATTGCTTGTACAGCCCTCTCGCAGTGTCCGGAGCAAGTATGGTAGGTCTGACACACCGGTGTCAATGTGTTCTTTTTTCCATTTCCAGGAGTGTATATTGTTATCTAATTTTAACAGGAGGCTCCAAGCTACACAAATGTTCAAAGAACGGGTAACTAGATGGATTTGAAATTTGTTAACGCGATAGAAGGGAAATTAGGGCCAATTGATTGACAGAAAATAATGTATGAGAAAATAGAGACCGTATACTGAGATCAGAGGTGCACAGAACATATAGTCCTTATGATAAACTTCAGGCTACTAAAATTAGTGGAGTCATCACAGTCTGCGACGGTCTCTGGCTATCAATACATAAAGGCTCCATGGTTTTGACTCACTGTGGTTGTTCCCTCGAGCATCCACTTCACAATTACATCACCTACAAGTGACTTGGGCAACTTCAGAAGAGCTGAAATGTTCCTCATAGATTTGTTACTCAGATGACATTTAATTGGTAATCCACACTCGAACTCACTTAACTCTCCTGTTCGATCCGTTCTCCCCTTACTGCCTCTCTACTGGCAACACAATACTCCTCAGTAGCTTTTACAGTGGCGGGCTCGCCTCTCGTGACATCCATTTGTCGAGTCCGCGATATGTAAGGCTGTTCTCACTGGAGAGAACACCGGGAGGGAGTGGTACCGGGGAGAAATAGCATAACCATAGCCTAGGGGAATACTCCCCGAACGACAGTTTCTTTCTGTAGCGGAATGTGTGCACTGTAGCTAGCGGAAGACGAGGTTCGAGTCCTCGTCCGGCAAACAGTTTTAATCTCACAGGAAGTTTCATAAGAGTGCAATTTCCGCTGCAGGAAATGTACGTGTTGTGGAAAAATTTATTTAGGATTTCATTAACCCACTTCTGAGCAATATCCACTACTTCATAAGTTCTTGTCCACCAACGTACGCATAGGAGCGTCAGCAGTGCTTTTAAAATAGGACAAAACTGGCGGAGAAAGGCTGTGAAAGTCGCCCTGAGTCGTGCCTGGGTAGTTCAGTCGGTAGGAGTGTTAACCTTGGAATTCGTGATCCTATCTTCAAATATCGGTCCAGCAGATAGTTTTTAATACATTGGGAAGCTTCAGAGCGAAATAGGCGTTACGGAGCACCTGGGTGCGTCGGCCAGGACTTTCTCCTCTCGCTTTAGCCGCGGCCCTCGCGCCTGCGGTGTCTATTGAGGCGCGGAGTTGAGCACAATGGAGACGCCATCAGGCCGCACAATGCGCTCTGCAGCGACAGCCGCGAGCCCGCGAAATATTCTCTCGCGCTTTCTGTACACTACGTTCTCTGTGACTCTGCTATGGCGCCAGTAGGTAGGCTCTTAAACACTGCCCGAAAAAGTTAATGCATCCTTACAGAGGAATCCAGTTCACTCAAGATTTATATTTGCAACGTGCATGTGACTACATTTACAGATTAATAGCACAAGCGTTTCTGAGGTACCAGGTATCGACCCATGCTGAAACACCCATATTAGTACTTGGTGTAGCCTCAAGGGGCAGCAATGCAGGCACTGAACCTCGCATCCAGCCGATCGTACAGATGGCGAACACTGTCATGGGATACGTTACGCCACGCCTACTCGACCTGCTGAGATAGTTCTGTAAGAGTTGTTGGTTGACGAGTCGCAGTAGTCACTTCTTGTTCCGTCATATCGCAGATGTGCCAGATTGGGGACAATCAGCCAGGGAAGTTGCTATATATCTTAGAAAGCGCGTTGAACTTAACGGGCAGTGTATGGGCAAACATAATTCTGTTGGAGCAACATATCACCTTCTCGTTGCCAGAAAGGCAAAAGAACGGGTTTAACAACACTCTGCACCTACCGAGCGCTGGTTAGCGTTCCATCTAGAAAGAGAGTTGTAGCTTATCGAACACCAGATCACAAGGCCTCGGCTGGGACTGCTGTGTCTTGAACGAATGCACTCTAAGACACAGCGCTCACCAGGTCTACGTCGTACTCTCACATGATATTTACGTGCGTGCTGGCAGAATTTACTTTCATTTCTGAAGACCACGGTGCGCCATTCCATTTCTTATGTGATCCTCTGACGACGTCGAGCCGTGCACGTCGATGCCATTCCGTGATTAGGACATAGGCTAGAGGTGTGCCTAGCCCACTGCTAAAAATAACCGGTTCGCAACTGTTGGAGTTAACACTTCTCGGCTCACAAGCTCTCTTACCTGTGCTGTTGTAGCAGTAAGATCTGCTTCTGCTACCCTTACAATACGACAATCCTGGGGGAGGGGGGAGGGGGGGGGGGCGTGTGTACTGCGTGGACGTCCAGAACCTAGCTATTGATGTTAGAATGTTCGTGAGATCACTGATACCAGCAGCATTGCACAACTGACTGAATACGCCCAAATTGCGTGACAGTTCTCCGAAAAGACCATCCTGCCACTCGGAAGGTCACAACTTGATCCCTCTCAAACTCGCTGTTGACTCTCTCGGGGGAATGATTTCTTGCTTGCTTCACACGCTTGTACCACACTCACCCTCCTGACTGATTTCACTCCCTATCAAAAGGTGGGCACAAATGGCTCTCTGGTAGCTATGCCACTACGCTGTCCGCTGGTGGACCACACTGAAACCATTACGAGTACCAACTTTTACTCCATGGGGAATTGTTGTGCATAGCGAAAGTTGACTGTAAAGAAGGAAACTTCTGGATATACTTCAGTAAGATCGCATGATGACATCTACTACCGCGAGTTTGTTGGATTATAATTCAAACGCACTGAAGATGACTATTTATAGTCGAAATCTAGAACTATAAGACTAATAAAAACTAATGAGATTACCTTCACTACCATCTACTATCCACCAGGTGGTAGATGCCGTCTTCGGATCACAGTCGACGTCGTCTTTCCTGGTACACTTTCTTTCCGGCAGTGAATTTTAAGTTAGTATTCTTTCTTTGTTCTCCCCTCCCCCCCCCCCCCCCCCCCAGTAACAATTTATATGACATGTGAAATAATCACACTGAAGTATACAGCGACAGAGCATACGATATGTTCACAGTGACACATTGTGGATCATTCGTGTTTCATCAAAGTTTTGTTATGCTCTTAAATCTTATCACGGTGCCTATCTTTGCTCCAAGTTTATTTGTGGTTTGTTTACTTGTTTAGTAAGTCATATGTATATGACGATAACCTGGTAAATCCCAGCTAGTCATTAAATAAAATGGAAAAATTGCAGTCAGACCTCTGAGTTTCACAAATGATTTATATGTTTTTTAACGCGGCGGCCAAACGTGTGTTACTCGGCCCTTCCTTTTGAAATAAAATGAAAAATCAAATAAATATCTTATTTATTTCTTTAAAATCTATTGCTTATACGTAATGACTCAGCGAGTGAAAACCATTTTTCGAAAGGCGAGTGATGGACAGGGTGCACTTACGGAAAGCGTACCGTCTCCCACTGACGATCTTTCCGCGAAAGGCTGGTAAGTGACAAAGGGGCGCGCTGGCGGCTTACTACGACTGAAAGGGAGGCTTCCGTCAAGTTCTTGACCACTGGACCTCGGGTCGGTTGAAGGCTTACTGCGCTATGAAAACAATTATATCGCTAATGCCATCGCCTTCTAATGAAACACAATGGGGACTCTCAACTTCCTGCGGGTGTCGGATGTACAACTTTTTAGGAACTTACGAGATACTCCAGCATAGGACGGAATAGGAGAACTGCTCAGGAGGAAGCGTCTACTGTCTGCGACGAATATGAGTACATCGTCAACCAGTGGTAAGAGATGGTGACAAAACGCAGCGCTCTTGAAGCACAAGAGGAGGAAGATTTGGATCGAAACCACCGAGTCGTGAAGTCGAAGACATCTTTTATATCGGGACTTAATCTGGAGAATTGCTGGACTTAGTGTCCACTCGCTGACCCAATATCACACTAATTTCAATCTATTTCATGATATTATTCGCATTCGAGTCAATCTTCGATTTCATTCTAGGTTGGTGCTCACTTTCACAAGCGTTCGACTTTGTTTCCGACTCTATGAAGCTGCTTTTGCAGTTTGATTCCAGTACTGACTTTTGACTCTGCCGTCAACCAATCACACTCTTGAATACCCAAATTCTGTCCAATTCCAGTTCCTTTGGAGCTTTCGCTCCATGCATGATTAAAATCCATTCCACACTATTGTACTTTCAGTTCCTCTCTAGCCTCGCTTCTGATGGTCACTGGTTTGTATGACTCGTGGGAGCGTATCACAGAAATGATCAAGAATCTGAATTGACAGACATTTGAAGATCGACACAAGATATCCCGTGAAACCTTATTCACGAATTTTCAAGAACCGCCATTAAATGATGACGCTAGGAATATTCACTGACTTGACGAAAGTCGTGGTATAGTGAATACGGTGCAGATGGTGGTAGTATCGCGCACATAAGGTATAAAAGGGCATTACATTGGCAGACCTGTCATTTGTACTCAGGTTATTAATGGGAAAAGGTTTCCGACGTGGTTATGTCCGCACGACAGGAATTAACACGCTTTGAACGCGGAGTAGTAGCTGGAGCTAGATGCATGGATCATTTCAGTTCGGAAATCGTTGTTGGAATTCAATATTCCGAGACCCATAGTGTCAAAAGTGTGCTGAGAATACCGGATTTTAGACACTATCAGCGTGGGCAACGCAGTGGCCGGCGGCCTTTACTTAACTACCCAGAACAGCGACGTTTGCTTAGAGATGTCAGTGCTAACAGACGAGCAACAATGTGTCAAACAACAGTAGAAATCAATGTGGGGCGTACAACAAACGTGTCCGTTAGGACAGCAAGGCGAAATTTGGCATTATTGGGCTATGGCAGCAGACGACTAAAGCGAGTGCCTTACCTGATAGCTCGACATCTACTGCAGCGCCTTTCACGGGCTTTTGACCGTATCGGTTGGACCATAGACTACCAGGTCAGATGAGTCCCGATTTCAGTTGGTAGGGGCTGATGGTATGATTCGAGTGCGAGGGAGACTCCAAGAAGCCATTGACCCAAGTTGTCAACAAGGCACTGTACAAGTTGGTGGCGGCTCCATGATAGTGAGAGCAGTGTTTACATAGATTGGAATGGACTGGGTGCTGTGATCCAAATCAACCGGTCACTTACTGGAAATGGTTAGATTCGGCTAGTTGGAGACCATTTACAGCCATTCACGACTTCTTGTTCCCGAACAACGACGTAATTTTTATGGATGACAATAAACCTTATCATTGGGCCAGAATTGTTCGCGACTGGTTTGAAGAACATTCTAGACAATTCGAGTGAATCATTTGGCCACCTGTATCTCCCGACATGAATCCTATCTAACATGTACAGGATATAATGGAGAGGTTAGTTCGTGTACAAAATCCTGCACTGGCAACACTTTCGCAATTATCGATGGCTATAGATGTAGCGTGGCTCATTAAGCCTATAACCGCTGAGGACTTCCTACAACTTGTTGAGTTCATATCACTTCCATTTGGTGCACGTGACTGGGAAAAGGGAGGTCCGTCGCGATATTAGGAGGTATTCGATGACTTTTATCACCTAAGTGACAATCTGAGCAGTTCTCTTAGGTTGTTAGCAGATGATGCTGTAATTTACCGTCTAGTAAGGTCATCCGAAGACAAGTATCAATTGCAAAGCAATTTAGAAAAGATTGCTGCGTGGGGTGGCAGGTGGCAGTTGACACTAAATAACGAAAAGTGTGAGGTGATCCACATGAGTTCCAAAAGAAATCCGTTGGAATTCGATTACTCGATAAATAGTACAATTCTCAAGGCTGTCAATTCAACTAAGTACCTGGGTGTTAAAATTACGAACAACTTCAGTTGGAAAGACCACATAGATAATATTGTGGGGAAGGCGAGCCAAAGGTTGCGTTTCATTGGCAGGACACTTAGAAGATGCAACAAGTCCACTAAAGAGACAGCTTACACTACACTCGTTCGTCCTCTGCTAGAATATCGCGCGGTGTGCGATCCTTACCAGGTGGGATTGACGGAGGACATCGAAAGGGTGCAAAAAAGGGCAGCTCGTTTTGTATTATCACGTAATAGGGGAGAGAGTGTGGCAGGTATGATACGCGAGTTCGGATGGAAGTCATTAAAGCAAAGACGTTTTTCGTCGCGGCGAGATGTATTTGCTAAATTTCAGTCACCAACTTTCTCTTCCGAATGCGAAAATATTTTGTTGAGCCCAACCTACATAGGTAGGAATGATTATCAAAATAAAATAAGAGAAATCAGAGCTCGAACAGAAAGGTTTAGGTGTTCGTTTTTCCCGCGCGCTGTTCGGGAATGGAATGGTAGGGAGATAGTATGATTGTGGTTCGATGAACCCTATGCCAAGCACGTAAATGTGAACTGCAGAGTAATCATATAGATGTAGATGTAGAAGTGTACTACAGCACCAACACATAAGGGCTCCGTAAGGATTATGAACTCAGTATCATGCATCTACATCTACATCTACATCTATACTCCGCGAGCCACCTTACGGTGTGTGGCGGAGGGTACTTATTGTACCACTATCTGATCCCCCCTTCCCTGTTCCATTCACGAATTGTGCGTGGGAAGAACGACTGCTTGTAAGTCTCCGTATTTGCTCTAATTTCTCGGATCTTTTCGTTGTGATCATTACGCGAGATATATGTGGGCGGTAGTAATATGTTGCCCATCTCTTTCCGGAATGTGCTCTCTCGTAATTTCGATAATAAACCTCTCCGTATTGCGTAACGCCTTTCTTGAAGTGTCCGCCACTGGAGCTTGTTCAGCATCTCCGTAACGCTCTCGCGCTGACTAAATGTCCCCATGACGAATCGCGCTGCTTTTCGCTGGATCATGTCTATCTCTTCTATTAATCCAACCTGGTAAGGGTCCCATACTGATGAGCAATACTCAAGAATCGGACGAACAAGCGTTTTGTAAGCTACTTCTTTCGTCGATGAGTCTCATTTTCTTAGAATTCTTCCTATGAATCTCAACCTGGCGCCTGCTTTTCCCACTATTTGTTTTATGTGATCATTCCACTTCAGATCGCTCCGGATAGTAACTCCTAAGTATTTTACGGTCGTTACCGCTTCCAATGATTTACCACCTATGGCATAATCGTACTGGAATGGATTTCTGCCCCTATGTATGCGCATTATATTACATTTATCTACGTTTAGGGAAAGCTGCCAGCTGTCGCACCATGCATTAATCCTCTGCAGGTCCTCCTGGAGTACGTACGAGTCTTCTGATGTTGCTACTTTCTTGTAGACAACCGTGTCATCTGCAAATAGCCTCACGGAGCTACCGATGTTGTCAACTAAGTCATTTATGTACACTCCTGGAAATTGAAATAAGAACACCGTGAATTCATTGTCCCAGGAAGGGGAAACTTTATTGACACATTCCTGGGGTCAGATACATCACATGATCACACTGACAGAACCACAGGCACATAGATACAGGCAACAGAGCATGCACAATGTCGGCACTAGTACAGTGTAGATCCACCTTTCGCAGCAATGCAGGCTGCTATTCTCCTATGGAGACGATCGTAGAGATGCTGGATGTAGTCCTGTGGAACGGCTTACCATGCCATTTCCACCTGGCGCCTCAGTTGGACCAGCGTTCGTGCTGGACGTGCAGACCGCGTGAGACGACGCTTCATCCAGTCCCAAACATGCTCAATGGGGGACAGACCCGGAGATCTTGCTGGCCAGGGTAGTTGACTTACACCTTCTAGAGCACGTTGGGTGGCACGGGATACATGCGGACGTGCATTGTCCTGTTGGAACAGCAAGTTCCCTTGCCGGTCTAGGAATGGTAGAACGATGGGTTCGATGACGGTTTGGATGTACCGTGCACTATTCAGTGTCCCCTCGACGATCACCAGTGGTGTACGGGCAGTGTAGGAGATCGCTCCCCACACCATGATGCCGGGTGTTGGCCCTGTGTGCCTCGGTCGTATGCAGTCCTGATTGTGGCGCTCACCTGCACGGCGCCAAACACGCATACGACCATCATTGGCACCAAGGCAGAAGCGACTCTCATCGCTGAAGACGACACGTCTCCATTCGTCCCTCCATTCACGCCTGTCGCGACACCACTGGAGGCGGGCTGCACGATGTTGGGGCGTGAGCGGAAGACGGCCTAACGGTGTGCGGGACCGTAGCCCAGCTTCATGGAGACGGTTGCGAATGGTCCTCGCCGATACCCCAGGAGCAACAGTGTCCCTAATTTGCTGGGAGGTGGCGGTGCGGTCCCCTACGGCACTGCGTAGGATCCTACGGTCTTGGCGTGCATCCGTGCGTCGCTGCGGTCCGGTCCCAGGTCGACGGGCACGTGCACCTTCCTCCGACCACTCGCGACAACATCGATGTACTGTGGAGACCTCACGCCCCACGTGTTGAGCAATTCGGCGGTACGTCCACCCGGCCTCCCGCATGCCCACTATACGCCCTCGCTCAAAGTCCGTCAACTGCACATACGGTTCACGTCCACGCTGTCGCGGCATGCTACCAGTGTTAAAGACTGCGATGGAGCTCCGTATGCCACGGCAAACTGGCTGACACTGACGGCGGCGGTGCACAAATGCTGCGCAGCTAGCGCCATTCGACGACCAACACCGCGGTTCCTGGTGTGTCCGCTGTGCCGTGCGTGTGATCATTGCTTGTACAGGCCTCTCGCAGTGTCCGGAGCAAGTATGGTGGGTATGACACACCGGTGTCAATGTGTTCTTTTTTCCATTTCCAAGAGTGTATATTGTAAACAATAAAGGTCCTATCACGCTTCCCTGCGGTACTCCCGAAATTACCTCTACATCTGCAGATTTTGAACCGTTAAGAATGACATGTTGTGTTCTTTCTTCTAGGAAATCCTGAATCCAATCACAAACCTGGTCCGATATTCCGTAAGCTCGTATTTTTTTCACTAAACGTAAGTGCGGAACCGTATCAAATGCCTTCCTGAAGTCCAGGAATACGGCATCAATCTGCTCGCCAGTGTCTACGGCACTGTGAATTTCTTGGGCAAATAGGGCGAGCTGAGTTTCACATGATCTCTGTTTGCGGAATCCATGTTGGTTATGATGAAGGAGATTTGTATTATCTAAGAACGTCATAATACGAGAACACAAAACATGTTCCATTATTCTACAACAGATTGACGTAAGCGAAATAGGCCTATAATTATTCGTATCTGATTTATGACCCTTCTTGAAAATGGGAACGACCTGCGCTTTCTTCCAGTCGCTAGGTACTTTACGTTCTTCCAGCGATCTACGATAAATTGCTGATAGAAAGGGGGCAAGTTCTTTAGCATAATCACTGTAGAATCTTAAGGGTATCTCGTCTGGTCCGGATGCTTTTCCGCTACTAAGTGATAGCAGTTGTTTTTCAATTCCGATATCGTTTATTTCAATATTTTCCATTTTGGCGTCCGTGCGACGGCTGAAGTCAGGGACCGTGTTACGATTTTCCGCAGTGAAACAGTTTCGGAACACTGAATTCAGTATTTCTGCCTTTCTTCGGTCGTCCTCTGTTTCGGTGCCATCGTGGTCAACGAGTGACTGAATAGGGGATTTAGATCCGCTTACCGATTTTACATATGACCAAAACTTTTTAGGGTTCTTGTTTAGATTGTTTGCCAATGTTTTATGTTCGAATTCGTTGAATGCTTCTCTCATTGCTCTCTTTACGCTCTTTTTCGCTTCGTTCAGCTTTTCCTTATCAGCTATGATTCGACTACTCTTAAACCTATGATGAAGCTTTCTTTGTTTCCGTAGTACCTTTCGTACATGATTGTTATACCACGGTGGATCTTTCCCCTCGCTTTGGACCTTAGTCGGTACGAACTTATCTAAGGCGTACTAGACGATGTTTCTGAATTTTTTCCATTTTTGTTCCACATCCTCTTCCTCAGAAATGAACGTTTGATGGTGGTCACTCAGATATTCTGCGATTTGTGCCCTATCACTCTTGTTAAGCAAATATATTTTCCTTCCTTTCTTGGCATTTCTTATTACACTTGTAGTCATTGATGCAACCACTGACTTATGATCACTGATACCCTCTTCTACATTCACGGAGTCGAAAAGTTCCGGTCTATTTGTTGCTATGAGGTCTAAAACGTTAGCTTCACGAGTTGGTTCTCTAACTATCTGCTCGAAGTAATTCTCGGACAAGGCAGTCAGGATAATGTCACAAGAGTCTCTGTCCCTGGCTCCAGTTCTGATTGTGTGACTATCCCATTCTATACCTGGTAGATTGAAGTCTCCCCCTATTACAATAGTATGATCACGAAACTTCTTCACGACGTTCTGCAGGTTCTCTCTGAGGCGCTCAACTACTACGGTTGCTGATGCAGGTGGTCTATAGAAGCATCCGACTATCATATCTGACCCACCTTTGATACTTAACTTAACCCAGATTATTTCACATTCGCATTCGCTAATAACTTCACTGGATATTATTGAATTCTTTACTGCTATAAATACTCCTCCACCATTGGCGTTTATCCTATCCTTGCGGTATATATTCCATTCTGTGTCTAGGATTTCGTTACTGTTCACTTCCGGTTTTAACCAACTTTCCGTTCCTAATACTATATGCGCACTATTTCCTTCAATAAGAGATACTAATTCAGGAACCTTGCCCTGGATACTCCTGCAGTTTACCAATATTACGTTAACTTTTCCTGTTTTTGGTCTCTGAGGACGGACGTTCTTTATCAACGATGATAATGTCCTCTCTGGTAAGCCGTCAGGTATTTTATCGTTTCGCCCAAGGGGGGGTCCCTCTAACCTAAAAAACCCCCGTGTGCACGCCACACGTACTCTGCTACCCTAGTAGCTGCTTCCGGTGTGTAGTGCACGCCTGACCTGTCTAGGGGGGCCCTACAGTTCTCCACCCAATAACGGAGGTCGATGAATTTGCAACCATTATAGTCGCAGAGTCGTCTGAGCCTCTGGTTTAGACCCTCCACACGGCTCCAAACCAGAGGACCGCGATCGACTCTGGGCACTATGCTGCAGATATTAAGCTCAGCTTGCACTCCGCGTGCGATGCTGGTTGTCTTCACCAAATCAGCCAGCCGCCGGAAGGAACCAAGGATGGCCTCAGAACCCAAGCGGCAGGCGTCATTCGTTCCGACATGTGCTACTATCTGCAGCCGGTCACACCCAGTGCGTTCAATAGCTGCCGGAAGGGCCTCCTCCACATTACGGACGAGACCCCCCGGCAAGCACACCGAGTGCACACTGGCATTCTTCCCCGACCTACCCGCTATTTTCCTGAGGGGCTCCATAACCCGCCTAACGTTGGAGCTCCCTATAACTAATAGGCCCGCCCTCTGTGACTGTCGGGACCTTGCCGGAGAATCGGCCACTGGCCCAACAGGCGACGCATCCTGTGGTGGCTCGGAAACGATGTCATCACCACTAGGAAGCACCCCGTACCTGTTGGAAAGGGGTAAGGCAGCTGCCACGCGGCCAGATCCCACCTTCGCCTTTCGGCCAGGCACGCGCGAGCCCACCACTGTCCGCCATTCACCCTGGAGTGATGGCTGACCGGTAAGATGCTCACTGCCGGAAGACGCAGCGACATCAGGGGTTCCATGTGATTCCAAGGCCACCGAAGTAGGCATAGGTCTCACCACAGTTGCCCCAACGCCACTACGAGCCGACGCCTGCGCCTCGAGCTCGATGAGCCTAACAGACAAAGCCTCCACCTGCCCCCGAAGAGTGGCCAATTCTCCTTGCGTCCGCTCACAACAACCACAGTCCCTACACATGACTATGTTTACCCTACTCTATACGGTGACAAATTCCCAAGATAATCTTCTGATGAGCTACTCTGATAATCAAGAAACACTCACTGAAATACGAGACGCGAAAACTACGCTAGGTTTTCCCAGAAAAACTGTTTAAAAGCTAAGCGCAGCAAATAAGTACAAAAACGCTTTATACAAACAGTACTCGCTGCTGCTGGTGCTCTCGCTCTGGCTGTCACAAGACAACTGCTGATTCAAGTGACTAGTGGCTAACGGCCGCGAAACAAACAAAAGACGGTTTTAGGGCTCTTTCTGTTCTAAACGATCAAGAAAACACTAAGAAATCTAACACGAAAACTACGTAAAGTTTTATCAAGAACTGTTAGTTACTATGCAGAGCAGATAAACACAAATAGAATCCCTTCCTTAGTGGAAGGTCGTAAACAAAATGCAAAATAAACGCTTTATACAAACAGTACTCGCTGCTGCTGGTGCTCTCGCTCTGGCTGTCACAAGACAACTGCTGATTCAAGTGACTAGTGGCTAACGGCCGCGAAACAAACAAAAGACGGTTTTAGGGCGCTTTCTGTTCTAAACGATCAAGAAAACACTAAGAAATCTAACACGAAAACTACGTAAAGTTTTATCAAGAACTGTTAGTTACTATGCAGAGCAGATAAACACAAATAGAATCCCTTCCTTAGTGGAAGGTCGTAAACAAAATGCAAAATAAACGCTTTATACAAACAGTACTCGCTGCTGCTGGTGCTCTCGCTCTGGCTGTCACAAGATTCTTCCCCTGCTCCATCCGGAAATGGAACTGGAAGACGTGCAAATAGCTAGTACAATTGGAGGTAGCATCAAAGGGAAGCGCCCTGCACATCACAGTGATTTACAGAGTATGGAAGTAGATGCCAGAAGTAAGGCCTCATTTGGGGACTGAAACTGAACAAAAATGTGGGCAAAAGTATCCAACAGAGAGCTTGAGGTGTAAGGCGTGTGTTTTGACAGGGTTTCCGGCGTGGAACCAATATGTTCCCACTACCACATGATCTTCCTAGGAAGTTGGGACAACCTAAATGATATATCGGCCGCCATCCGGCCTGGCGCATCTTCAAACACACGCGCCACTAGTCACGCCTCCACGTTTCTTACAGCCGCCACCGTGGCATGAGGGTGCATCTTACGCCGCTGCCAATGATATGTAAGCATTCCCTCTCTCCGGAGCTCCGACGGTTCGTCTACTTAAGTTCAAACATCGACGCTCAGAACGCAAGATTGCGTGTTTGCCATTTCGTAACATTTACAGACTTTCATAGCGGTCATGGCTCGTTATCTACGGAACAGCCAATGTGTTGAAGACTGACTAAATTGTAAACCTCTTGTATTTGTATATGTTTCAACATTCAGCTCTACTGTTAGCGACTGACACTGCAACTACCCGAAAGGGGACTCCCGGCCAACAATGCCATACCATCATTTCCATTAGATACAGAGTAAATTAACATCGGAATTCTCTGTCCACGAACCGCATCTGTTCCTCGCTTCTGTATCCACTAAAGACCCAAAAAACGTGTAAAGGAAGTTACAACAGTAATGAAAGATAATCACGTGGATGTTTCAAGACAGACGCTTCAAGGGCGGCAACAGGCGTGCGGACGACACATGACACTTTTTCTTCTTCAGTCCCACTATTTCTAGAGTCTCGCTTAGCCCCTTTTCCTTCCTCATCTCTTTCTTTCAGCCTCTCTCTCTCTCTCTCTCTCTCTCTCTCTCTCTCTCTCTCTCTCTCGCCGTCCCTCACTGTGTAGTGCTACAGAGCATAATTGAACTCGGCACCGCTTTTTTATTTTCTCTGCGGCGACTGACTGTTAATCATGGCTGGCGTTCGACGTACTCACTTTTAATTCAGGCTCCCGCTTCAAGCTGTCAAGCCACCAGAGAGAGAAGGAAAAACGAAATAAAAAACGTCGCTTGGAACGCCACCGCTGTACGGCTGGCTGATTTTTGTGACGGTGTGGTAGCCTAGTTGCAACGCAACGGCGGCTAACGCACTAGTAATTCTCATTAAAAAAAATTATAACAGTTGTGTACATAGTTAAAAGATACTCTACCTCCTGATCTCCTGGTGGACGCCATAGAACAGTAACAAGAGAGAATTAATTTTCTTTCTACAGACTGCATGCTGCCATGATTGTATGCGGACGCGGCTCCCTGAATTTCGCCAACCACGAGCCACATATTATGCCGTCGGAGGACGCCTCTTGAACCGACTCAAGGCTGTAACTTTTCAAGGTTTTATGTGTTTGTAAGTTACACAATCAACGCTGCATATTCTCAGAATAGAATAAGAAATTCATTTTCAGCACCATCCTGAGCGTATAGGTAAGTCAAACTGGCAGCCGTATGAACACTTTCTTCCTTTCTGTCTCTTGCACAGTTTAGTGACCTAACACAGATGGAAAATCCGTAGTCGTTTTCCCCTAGAAAGGGAATCCTTGCCCGTGGGAAGACTAATTCTGTGGATCAGGCTGGAGGCGCGCGCACAACTCACAGCTCGCGAAATCCACGAATTTGAGATGCAGTGCCAGTACTACCCAAACTTCCTTGTTGTCTCATGTAATGAACAATCTGTAAAACACGATCCACTAGCATTAATGTAACCATGATCTATGTTCGACGTCAACGTACCGTAAACACTCATAGAAGGCAGGTAGAAGCATTGGAAGTGTAGGATGTATAAGGTATGTTAGGGGACGCAGGAAACAGTGCAGTCGTTGTCGTAACACGCAAACGTACCGATTTATCTGACGTCTGAAAGGATGGAAGCTTTTCAGAAATAGCTAAGTTTGTAAACCGCTCGTTGTCAAAATAAACCGTGCATGGAAAAGTGACACTATCCAAAGCCAGCGCCAAGCAACAGTGTTGCATCACGGACCATACATGACAGGGGAAAACGACGCCTGTGAAGATGTGAATAGGTGAATAGACGGGCAACTCTGAGCAGCTGACCACACAGATGAACCAAAGGCTACCAACAGTGACTCTTCAGCAGCCATTCAGCGACTGTTTTTATGTATGGGACTCCGCAGTAGGTGCCTGGTTCGTGCAGCCATGCTGACTCTTGTTCATCGGCGACGAAGGCTGTAATTTGCACGCCAGTACTGCAACAGGACGTCCACTGAATGACGACATGTGGCAGTTTGAGATGAGTCACGTTTTACGCTCTATCGAACGCAAGACCATTGGCATGTACGGCAGGAAACATTTGAAAGCAAGCATCCTGAATCATCGTTATTATCTTGTGAATTTTTTCGTGGCATTGTCTCGGTCATCTTGTCATTATGGAAGGCACAGTGGATCAACATAAGTGTGCGTCTATCTTTGGGGACCATGTCCACCCTACATTCAGTTTTCCCTCAGCATGATGACGTATACCAGCAAGACGATAAGATGTGTCAAATAGCTCGCAGTGAACGTGTGTGATTCTGAGAGTACCAGAATGAGTTTACCGCACTCTGCTCGCCATCAAACTCTTCGTGTTTAAACTCTATAAGAGAATATGTGGGAGCACCTCGATAGAGCTGTTCGCGTATCTATCCTTAACCGGCAACAGACAACGAGACTGGTGTCGGCATGCAATCACATTCCTGTCGGTACCTTTCAGAATGTGACGGATTCTATTCCAGCACGTGTGGCAGCGATCCTAGCTGCAAGAGCTGGTTATTCGGGATTTTGACAGGTAGTCACATTAATGTGAGGGGACAGCGTATAATATCACACTAACGTATCAATTATACTGCTGGCCATCAAAACTGCCATACAAAGAAGGGGACATGTGAAAGACGTCAAATCGGCACGAAGTGTACATTCTGAACGCACTCGATTGGTAGGGTGGCTCTAAGCACTATGGGACTTAACATCTATGGTCATCAGTCCCCTAGAACTTAGAACTACTTAAACCTAACTAACCTAAGGACATCATAGACATCCATGCCTTTTCTCTGCCTCGTGATGACTGGATGTTGTATGATGTCCTTAGGCTAGTTAGGTTTAAGTAGTTCTAAGATCTAGGGGACTGATGACGATAGATGTTAAGTCCCATAGTGCTCATAGTCATTTGAACCATTTTTTTGAACATCCATGCCCGATGCAGGATTCGAATCTGCGACCGTAGCGGTCTCGTGGTTCCACACTGAAGCGCTTAGAACCACTCGGCCACACCGGCCGGCGATTGGTAGGAGTTACACCATCTACATTCTACGTGCAACGAAAGATTACATAGCGAGTTTAGTAGTCAGAAATTATATTTGAATGTTGGTTGTTTTTGAGAAGACCGTGTTTTGCCTCGCGTAAGAAGAAGACTAGCGCTCGAGAGGACAGACACGCACTGTGTGGGCTCCTATAGCTCCACTTCGAGAACCTTGAGTACGGGAATGGGCTTCATTATAGACAGACTTTTATCCACTGGCGCAGTGCGACGACGTATGAAGCAGAATACATTGTAAATACCATTGCCCTGACAGCAGAAAGAGAGGTGCGCCAAAGGCGACGTACTCAGTGTCAATACTGCGCACAGGAATGACCCCATGTCCTCTTCCCAAGCGAGACCTATTTCTGTGTACAGCATTACAATGGAAATGTCTGCATGTGGAGGCTTTGCGAAGAACGAACGTTGCCAGAGTGCAAGGTAACCCCTTACGGGTCCAACACCTGGCGTGGTGGTAGAGGGTACCATCTTTCGTGCTTTGGACAACAGACGTTTCTGCCGGTGGTCGTGATGTATTTTCTAGGTCTAACGTGATTTTTCAGCAAAGCGCAAAACCCCATTTTGACCATGCTGATCGGCCTGATGCTGATACAGAGTGTGTTCAACTGTTTTCCTGACAACCACGTGCTGCAGGCATAAGATCCACGGAAAAATCTCTTCACTGAAGTTGAGAGGCAATTTATGAAAGCTGGCATAGAGCTGAAGCAGCATGGAATGACTTACCTGCCATTCAAACTCAGTTTGACTCTCATTCCCAGCCAGGCTAGAGACATTATTGCTGCCCCATTTGGCAGAGGTGTGTATTACATTTCACACCCAGGATATCCCCAGATCACATAAGAATTCGATAACATGGTCTTAACACGTTCACGCCGGCGTGAACCAGGGTGGCTCACGCTAGACCTTACCATGGCGCGCTGGTACTACTGGTGGCTCACGCTCGACTCGACCACTTATGCTACCTGCAATACAATAACGTATGATGTATTAGCTATCAGCGAGGCGCAATGAAAAGCTCTGAACACAATTTGGTGGGACCCTGTAACGAGAGATCTTTCTGAGAAAATAATATTTCACATAATTTGTGATTAATTTAGTACATAATTAGCTCCAGTTGTTTTAAGAATAACAGTTCAATGTATTAAAATAGTAGCCAGAGGCGTTTGAGTACGACCGCCGCTCCACTGTGAGAACCATGAATGCCCGCGCCGCCCCACAGCGAGGAACACAATAGGCAGTGCCGGCGAAATGTGTTGACTGTAGTATTTATAAGCAAAATTTCGCTATTTGCTTTCCTTCCTGCTATTGCAATTTGAGTGGCCTTTAGTGTACATATTTAGAGTTATAAAAATTTCGTACGTGTTTTTTGTGTAGCCCGTTCAAAACACTGAATAGGAGCAAGGGTTGACGTTAGGCACGAAAGAGCGATTGTTATGCAACATTATCCGAAGGTACTACACATCAAGTTTGAAATTTCCTAACAGATTCAAGTCCTAAACCGGTACACAGTTTTTATCTGCCACGAAACATCCAGGGTAAGACAAATATTCCGCTTCACATGAAAATTCTGAGTAACTATACTTTTATCTTCTAGTAACTTGAGGTGGCTATCGTTTTGTAAAGGGACGAATGGGTAATGTTGTCGTTTACTAAATAAACACATGATGAATTTTATGTCTTCTGTTCATTATATCAATCCCTTTTTTCTTCTCTCTCTCTCTCTCTCTCTCTCTCTCTCTCTCTCTCTCTCTCTCGAGAATAGATGTAATGGGAGTTTTGAAAACGAACTCTTCCATCGATCACACTTTTTTTTTAGGACTCTTGCAATTAATTTCTGTCTCTATCTGTTACTTAGTGACTGACCCTGAACAGAGCTCGACCATTTCAGAAGAATGCGATACATCAACTCCGTCTTATGTGAAGAAAATTTACTGCTTACAAAATCATTTCAGTACACGGGGTAATCTGAACTGTTATTATTTTCACTCTTCATTTTACTTGATCTGTGAAAAAGTCTTTAGAAGTTACGATTGATGTTCTGGTTCTGTTGTGGCGCTGAATACCTTCTTTGCTGGGGTATAGTGAAGAGTTAGGACTTAGGTCATCTGTTCAAAGAAAATCCATAACTAATCGTTTGTGTAATTACATGCGTATTGTGAACTGCTGTTGGCTAGTCATTTCTGGTGACAGCGTACTCCGAATTGAATTCTGTCCTTGAGTCATCCTGTTGCGTACATTGTCTGTATTGCTTTTAATTTGTTATTTTAAGTTTAGCAAATGACCTGCGAGAATTCTCAGATATCTGGTTCCAGTTTCGGCCTATGGCACACGAATGACAAATACAAATCTGAAATTAGTAGATTTCATGTTTTGGTGGCGAAGTAGAAGAAATATTAAGTGAAGATCTGCCCTGTATTTCAGCTGAAGAGATGAGCTTTTAATCTCTAAAATTCTGTCGTGCCTTTATTCCAGGCTATGCTTTAAGTGTCTAAAAATTACTTTCATATGATAGAGCATAGCAATCAGTCGCCCTTTTCTTTCAGGTTTAATCAGGCAAATCTAGATTTCAGCTCGTGCCTAGCCATTATCAGTGCACTATTTCATGTTATCAATGTATGTCCTAATACGTCAGTCACCTGCTGTTCGGGCTTCTGTCACAGTTCGTTCAAGACTACGTAGTCGTCTTGAACGAACTGTGACAGAAGCCCGAACAACAGGTGACTGACGTACTAGGACATACATTGATAACATGAAATAGTGCACTGATAATGGCTAGGCACGAGCTGAAATCTAGATTTGTTTAATAAAACCTGAAAGAAAAGGACGACTGATTGCTCTGCTTTATCATTTGAAAGTCATATCACAGACGTTGAGTGCACCCACATTCCTGATGGAAGGTAACTTGATGTGAAAATATTAGTTCGTTTTAAACCATTCTTAATTAGTCCTATAACCGCCTCTCTTGAAGAATTTATACAATTCCATGTTATAGAACTAACAATGAACATGATTTTAGTGCTTCCTTGTGTATGCGTGTGCACTCATGGTCTTTAGGGTGTTATAGTCATGTGTCCAGAAACCAATAACTGTTGCGATATGGGCCAGTCTCTCCTCTCACTCCCTTATGACACCTACAGAGAAATTAAAATGTGGTTACTACACATCCTGACACATCCTTCAGCACTTTTTCGCAGAGAATCACACATTCTTTCATATATATCTGGCTCCATTCGACTTGCGGTGGATGTATTGTTCACAGGCTGTAGGTGTGTTGTGCATACATCAAAGTCTCCGTAGTCAGAAATCCAAAGGACTGAGTTCCGCTGAACGGGGAGGCCTTGTTAATGGACCTCCGCGATCGGTCCATCACCCCTGAAATATTGCTGTGAGGTACTGTCGCACTGTGTGTAAAAATGGGGTGGTGGCCCATTATTCATAAATGACATTCGTCGTCTTCTGGAAGGGTAACGCTCTCCGTTAGCGCTGGTCATTCATCGCACCGCACAGCAGCCGGTAATACAAGATACCAGTTAATCTGTTTAGTGTAGTGTACTGCATTACTATTCTGTCATAGACAGTTCCTGTCCACACATTGTAACTGAAGCGATTCTGATGCCTCATCTCTGTGATTGCTCGAGGATTTCCATCCGCCTTAAGTGAGTATTGTGGTAATTTCCTATGTCATGTCCTGTGAATCCTCCCTCAGATGTAAATGCTACGCATTGTTCGTCACAAATAAAAAATATCCATACAGCTACTGTTTTTCAGACACATAATTATAGGATCCTTCTAGTTTTGACCAACTCTACCTAGTGAAAGAATATGTGGCACTTTTCTTTAACCATCCTGTATCTTAATTCTGCCCGAACTTTTAATTTTATAGCTTGTAATCACACACGTCTCATAAATGGTTTTAGCACGCTGCTTTGAGCCCAAACCAACATATCACCCTGCGTTGATCGTATACTTCGTAGGAGATCACTCATCAACAGATAATGAGTTTAATGAGTTTTATTGTCCGTTTCGAGTGTGAATCCATTACGTTAACCACTGTGTTAAACACCTAACGTCCTATAACAAACATAGTATCGAATTACGAATGCACACTGAAAATGGAACGAATTAAAATACTTGCATTTGAGACTAGTGATGTGATATTTTCCTGGTGTGTTTATAGCTTATAGAATAATCTTTTTCTAGCTTACAAAATCATCTTGTGCACACCCAGAGAACTTACGACGTTGCCCGGACAGACACCCGAGAATTCTACAAATATTTTAGACACCTTAAGCGCAGAGGTTTTCATGAGAATAATGGCTCAAAAATCACATTGTGGACGAAGCCTTTACTCCTGTACTGCCGTTGCGATTAGGGAGGAAAAGGTGGAAATGCTTGCAACGGTGCACCGTGTGGTGCGTACTGGGTCCTGCTCTTCGTCGCGTTGAATGTGCGGCGTATTCTGAAATGTGCCCATTCCTCCTAGCTATGCTGCCACACAGGAAACCTCAGGTGGACTCGAATGAAGCCGTCAAGCGAGATAATGAGTGGGGCAGGTGTCAGTGCTGAGAGCTGGAACGCACGTGCGCGCCACAGCGCTATTGGCGGCCAGTAATCATTGGCAGCAGCTGGTTCTGCAGCGGTTGCCGCGTGCAGAGCTTCGGCCGCTCATTACGGGGACAGAGGGCACTACAGGGCTCTGGCCACACAGTGCAGTGACGAAGAGTGGAGTCGCCGTGCGCTGCACTGCCGATGTAGAGGCTACCCGCCCACTGCTATACGAGTCAAGGGCTCAACAGACCTATTTAAATACAATGAGGAGTAGGGAAAGTCGCGACACGTTGGCAGGACACTACAAAACAAATACTCCAGTGCGTCCATGCATTTGCGATATTCTGATTTTTAAAAAATCATGTTTACGAAATCTTACGTCCAGTATTTTCACTACGTTATTTTACGCACTTTTTTCTTTGAAAAATTGCCTCCAAATTTCACGTGCCTCTTGTACTAGAAATTAATATAAAAATTTACAGTATTTTATTTGAAATTCCCACCAGTCTTAAAATGGCCATGTATTCGACGCCGCAGGAAACCTATATCAGGTAACACTGAATTCATCTGGCAGTAGCAGTGCGGCGATGCGACGAACGTGAGTTGTCGGGATTCACAAGCTTGCTAATACCGTCTCTCTCCCGCCCCACCGCCACAAACCCACAATACTGTCTGGCTTATGATGCGTTATTGCAGTCTACGGTACCAGTGGACTGGAATTGAGAGTGATTTGTGTTACCTGTAACAGTACAATATTTTTGTTAGTAGCTAGCTTCGTAATGGAAAAAAAATAAAACTTTTTCATATAATGTGGGCTATGAATTGAAAGTAATAGCATTTGGAAACATGATAACTGACCGATATTTCGGCCCTCTACCGACAGAAAAAAAAATTCTGGATTTGCGGGATAGTAAGGAAGAGCTGAAAAATCGGAAAAATTAAATGTGAAATAGAGGACGAAATGACAAATGGCCAAAACTAGAAGATGAAGTATTGAAGTGGATTCAAGGACACCGTCAAAATGGCATTAGAATTAATACAAAAGTGATTCAAATACACGCTCGTAAGCTAGCGCTGCAATGGAACTTAACAGACTTTAACGGTGGAGTTGGTTGGTGCTACAGGTTTATGAAGCTTCATGGATTTAGCACGCGAACCAAAACCCAAATATCTCAAAATGCCACAAGAGAATGAAGAGAAAATATTATCTTCCCAACATTATTATTCAACATCGGGAAAAAAAGTGTTGAACTAAGCGAAATAGCAAATATGACCGAAATTCCTCTGATATCTGATGTGCCGAGTAACAGAACTGTTGCCATGAAAGGTGCTAAAACTGCAACTTTAACAACGAGTGGCCATGAATAATGCACTACATTGTTGTCCTTTCATGTTGTGCTGACGGTACTAAACTTAATCCAATGATCGTTTCAAGCACAAAACAATGCGAAAACTTTCTGAAATACCGTCAGGTGTTGTTCACGCAGATGACAAGGTTTGAGTGGACGAGGCTAGCATGAAATTACGGATGAACAGTGTGTGGGAGAGGAGGAACAGTGCTTTACTCAGGAATAGTTCTCTTCTTGTGCTGGATCTGGGGGTAGTCATTTGAAAAATTCTGTGCAGGAGAAATTGAGACAGGGAATCACAGAGCCTGCTGTTATTCCGGGAGAACTTACTTCACAATTGCAAACTCTTGATGTCTCGATAAATAAACCATTTTAAGTGTGTGAGAGACGGGAATGGAACAAATGGAAGACGGATGAAACCAAACTTGAATTCACACCGAAGGAAGCTTTAAAACGACCTGCACTCAAACAAGCGTGTCAGTGGATAAAAACAGTCGTGGTCTAGATTGAGAGATGACATTACTGTTAAAGCTTTCAAGAATTGCGGCGTAAGTAAGGCTCTCGATGGCAGCGAAGACCATCCTATATTTGAACGGCACAACGATGAGACAAAGAGGAAGAAGAAGAACAAGAACGTTTAGATGTCGATCTTCAAGTATTTTAAGGGTTATATAGGTTTTATAAACTAAAAATTTTTTTGGCTACTAGTTTCGACTTTGTGTCAACGCCATCTTCAGGCCCGTACCCTTCGATGATATCAGTTGTGTGTGGCTGAGTACTAGAAGTCCGCGGTGCGACCAATACGTGCTCCACATGGATGGCGGGCAGTTACTGAACTACCCGAATGGCCATCATCTGAGAGTATGGTGACTCCAAGGGGACAGAATTCATTCAAAAAACGTTTCTGAAACGATGTTACCCCTATCGTCGTAGGAAGAGGAGTAGTCACGGCGAACTGTAATGTGGTTGTAGGGGAAGTGAGAAAGGACAACGGGAGATATGGGATTGGTACTAGGAATGAGAGAGGAGAAAGACTGAGTTCAGCAATAAATATCAGCGAGTAATAGCGACTACTCTATTCAAGAATCACAAGAGGGCGAGGTATACGTAGAAAAGACCGGTAGATACTAGAAGATTTCAGTTCATATCATAGTCTGGGCTATAAGGCGCACCAAGTATCAGATACAGATTCAGATCACACTTTAGTCGAGTAGGCTGAAGTTCAAGAGATGAGAGTCACTGCGTAAGGTAGTGGGATACGGAAGTACTGATGAATGGAAAAATACGTTTGAAGTTCTCTAAGGCTATAGACACTGTTATAAGAAAGAACTCAGTAAGCAGTTCATTTGAAGAGGAATGGGCATCTCTAAAAACGGCAATCACAGAAGATGGAAAGAAAAGCATAGGTAAAAAGAAGGTACCTGCAAAGAAATCATGTGCAACGAAATAAATACTGCAATTGATTGATGTAAGAAGGAAGTACAAAAATTTTCAGAGATACTCAGGAATACAGAAACACAAATCACTTGGGAATGAAAGAGATCGGAAGGTCAGGGAAGCTAAGGGAACATGGTTGCACGAAAAGTATGAAGAAATTAAGAAATGACTGTCGGAAAGTCTGCCGCAGAATATAGAAAAGTCAAAGCAGCCTTTAGTGAAATTAAAAGCAAAGAAGGTAACATTAATAGTCCAATGGGAATTCCACTGTGAAATGCAGATGGGTGAGCAGATGGGTGGAAAGAGTACACTGGAGGCCTCTATGAGGCGTCAACGGAACACAACGTCGTGGTTTTCGAGCGAAGAGACCACCCGCAAGCAATCGCCGTGCCACTGTAGAAAGTGACATTTATGACATGATAGAAGAAGAAACAGGAGTCGTTGTAGAAGAGATAGGGTATCCAGTATTAAAATCAGAATTTAAAAGAGCTATGAGACTTAAGATCAAATAAAGCAGCAGGGATAGATAAGATTACATCAGAATTTCTAAAATCAATGGGAAAGTGGCAACAAAGCGACTATTCAATTCTGTGCGTAGAATAGTTGAGTCTGGCGATATACCATCTGACTTTCGGAAAAATATCATCCACGCAGTTCCTAAGACTGCAAGAGCTGACAAGTGCGAGAATTATTGCACAATCAGCTTAACAGCTCATGCATCCAAGTTGCTGACAAGAATAACATACAGAAGAAAGGAAATGGAAACTGAAGATGTGTTAAATGAGGATCAGTTTGGCTTTAGGAAAGATAAAGGCACCAGAGAGACAGTTCTGACATTGCAGCTTGATTATGGAAGCAAGACTAAACAAAAATCAAGACGTGTTTACAGAATTTGTCCGTCTGGGAAAACAGTTCTTCAGTGTCATATGGCGCAAGATGTCCGGCAGTCTGAGAAAAAATAGCTGTAAAACGTTCATCAGAATAGGTCTCCAATGTCATTTATCTTTACACGAATTGTAAGTTGGTGGCGATGTTCATAGACAAATGGTTCAAATGGCTCTAAGCAATATGGGACTTAGCATCTGAGGTCATCAGTCCCCTAGACTTAGAACTACTTAAACCTAACTATCCTAAGGACATCATACACATCCATGCACGAGGCAGGATTCGAACCTGCGACCGTAGCAGCAGCGCGGTTCCGGACTGAAACGCCTAGAACCGCTCGGCCACAGCGGGCGGATCCTGACTGGAAATGGAGGAAGAAAGGTCCTATGAACGAGTCCTATGAACATGTGTCAGAAACGGACGGTATACCTGCAACGACAGACAACATATCGTCCCGGGACAGTACAGAACTGTGCTGCATCCACGTTACAACAGATGTTTAAAGTGAGCTCCAGGGAATGCAGTGCACGTCTTCAAACGTCGCATCATGGATTGCCGCACTCGTCCGCATCGTTGTGGCCTATCTCCGAGTACCGTCACAGGTATCGCGAACACGCTGTTGAAAGGTCTGCACATCAGGAACTGGGTCAGCGTACGCAACGCTATTCAGATGCCCCAGAAGCAAAAATCTATGGCCCATTCTGCATTGCTGCCGGCCGATGTGGCCGAGCGCTTCTAGGAGCTTCAGTCCGGAACCGCGTTGCTGCTACGGTCGCGGGTTCTAATCCTGCTAATCCTGCCTCGGGTATGGATGTGTGTGATGCTTAGGTTAGTTAGGTTTAAGTAGTTCTAAGTCTAGGGGACTGATCTCAGATGTTAAGTCCCATAGTGCTTAGAGTCATTTGAACCATACTGCATAATTTAGCTGTCAGCTGCTGCTGTAGTTGGCCGTGGTCGACAACCTCCTCTCCTTACGACCCCAGTACATGTGATTCGGAACGCTCATCACGCACATGAAACAATGCTGTGAGCAATACCAAAATCTTTGGCTACACTTGTCACACTTCTTTCTTCTTCCAGTTCTCGGATGATTCCTCTTCGCGTGAATTCGTCCAAACATTATTTCTGGGCTCTTTTGTAATGAGGAAACCCACCACATTGTGCCTTAACTATTCAATGATTGATACACACTGTCCTTTCCCGTTCCTTAAAGTTCTTCGTATTGCGGGGCCAGCCCCATTTGGGGAGTCAAGCTGACGTCACGCCATGTGACATCGAACTTTCTGTGCACGACTGAGAGGTCTCTGGCAACTTGCTCCCAATGAATAGTTAATATATTACGAAAATAAAATTCGCCGACTTATTAGGCTCGTACCTGTTTTTTCATCATTGGTCTGAGACTCTTACCGAACTATATTATTTGAGGAGTTAGAGAAGATTCAAGAAAGAGCAGCTCCCTTCGTCACACGATCGTTTAGTAAACTGTAGAATGTTATAGATACTCAAGAAAACACAAATGGCGGATCCTACGGGAGAGACGTTGTGAATCAAGGCAAGATTTACTCTCGAAATCCCTAGTGGATACTGTACGTTCGCGAAGAGTCGAGAAACATATTACTTCTGTCCCGAAATGACCACGACGAGATAACCTGAGACATTAGAGCTCATACTATGATTCACCTACAGGGGGGAGGGTGGTCGGGGTTTACGATCGTCGTATCGGAAGTAGCCTGGGCCACACAACGTGAGGTGGCATGTGAAGCATAGGTGTAGACGTATGTCACTTCTGAAGCATTATCAGAATTCAGTCGAACACAATGACCCTACAAACAGCACTGCCCTCGGATATCTATAACTTACAGCGTGCAAATTGAGCCCACGTGTTGAATTGTATCAGCCGGTACAAAATGGCGGACAAACCGCGGGAAAGAACTACTCGTCGACAACGTCTTTAGTCTGAGCAGGACACGCTTCAAACATAACTTTCAGGACGATTTGCGTGTGTGCGGACAATCGCAACTCATGCAAATATCGTAGTTATGTAAATTCAAGTAGGGGAAGGAGATTATCGTATTTGGGGTACGAAATACCATAATCGTTCACTTGAATGGAACAGCCATTGACAGTCATTGACCGGTGTCAAGAACAGACCTCCCTCCCCTAAGCGTTACTGATATCTGATAACGACGCTCTTCCCTGTAACGGCGCCTTCGACGTTCCTCTTTCAGCAGACAGTAAATTGTATTCTACTCTATGCATCTTTCGATTCGGAATGCCCAATTTTTACTAGAAATACGACAACCTCCTTCGCCTACTTATTTATACACACTACGATATTTGCACCTGTTGCGATTGTCCGCACATCTACAGATCGTCTTAAAAGTTGATGTTTGAAGCGTTTCCTGCTCAGACTAAAGACATTTTCGGCTCGTGGTTGTTTCCCGAGGTTTTTCCGCCATTTCGCCTCAGGAGTTCGAAAAAGAAATACTTCTTTACTGTACACTGATTCATCTGTGCTTGAACCATGCTGGCGTACAAAGATATGGTGGAATAAGGTGTATCTGAGACGGAGTTTGTGTTGTCAGCAACAAAATATTCTTTTAGTTATGTCGGCGTATATTGTGCAGCTACACGCCTCTGAACAATCCCTGTGAAATATATTCATATTTGGCTTCATGCATTTTTTAAATAGTTGTCTCTTACGATGAACAGAAATTCGTCTGATATTGTTAACGAACCTAAACTGTAGCTACGAATGAAAATAAAGAACTGCTCAAAAAGTTATATAAAATGGCTGTCACTACACTTTGTAAAAGATTGACTTAGAAACAACATTATCGCTATATTAATGCTGTACTGCGACAATGCTTTGTGAAATATAAGAATTGTATTTATAGAATTGTGACCAAAACGGATCTCTCGGCCAGTTTTGGTGCGTTTCAAAAAGAATTTATCCACTTACGTGCGATTTTTTGTGGGTCGAATGTGTGTCAGATTCATATAAGAAAGAAAGCAGCAACTCAAAATAGTAAGCGGAAACTAGCTATACTACACCAAATACCAGAAAGTTATTACATCTGCCGGAAATAGATATCTTCCTTTACTAGGGTTCAAAAAAATAGAAAGAATCTTATAGGTTTTGTGGAATGAATTGTGTTAAGGTAAGAAAACTTATAATAGAGAAAATTTGACGCGCCTTTTCATGCTGCCTGAAATCATGTGAAACAAATGACATGCTCTTACTTTGTTGACACCACACAGATATCCTCTAAGCTTTAAAATTCTAACTTTAAGTTTTTATAGGGACCTGTTTTTGCTGTACATTATTACGAGCACCATTCAAAAATATTTCCTTCGTGGGTGAACACAGCAAACAGAATTTTGTAAAGAAATTTCCGCCCTTTTACTCTTAAGTGTTCATTTATTTTACACAATCATGATTTCCACTTTACATCACAGACAGGTCAGATATGTTTTAACATTTGAATA
This sequence comes from Schistocerca americana, assembly GCF_021461395.2. Classification (NCBI taxonomy): domain Eukaryota; kingdom Metazoa; phylum Arthropoda; class Insecta; order Orthoptera; family Acrididae; genus Schistocerca; species Schistocerca americana. The sequence goes on from NC_060122.1 coordinate 535,013,784, forward strand.
TGCACTTGAGAATTGTTGTAAAGCTGAAACCATGATTGAGCGAGACATATAAACAATTAAAATGAAATAGCGGAAAACATTTTAACAAATTCCATTCGCAGTGGTGCCAAATATTTCTCTAATTTCTTTATTTTCTTCATTTTGGACAAATAGTTTCATGATAGATTTGACCTTTACTTCCTTTTTCTAGTTTCATATTTTTTCAGAAGCCATAAAATATAAATTATTTAAATATCGATCTGTACTCTATAAACATTAAGAGTGTGTGGACCAAGAGTAAACAGAGAAGTTTCAATTTATGCTATTACTTGATATTTTTTGAAACTTCAGTTACATAGCTAGCAGCAGTTCTTCGTGAAATATTTCAGTTTTGCCTCAAATTACTAATTACGTTCTTCTTAATAATACTTCTTACGTTCGGCAAAGCAAATCTTTACTGCAGAATTAGATCCCAAGCTAGTCAGTTTTGAACCCCATTTGTCTATTTTTCCACTCTCCCTCTGGCGACGAAAATTCGGACAAAAATCCATTGTGTAATTTCTAGGGAGGCTTGTTAGCGCTCCTCTGGAGCATTTGAACCAAAAAGATCTTACTTACTACTTTTTGAAGAGAAAAACAATGAACGGTGATCACTGTATGAAGTACGCCGGAATAGGTCCAGACTGCGACGTCAGTACGAATCGTTGGAAAATACTCCGTCTTCAGAGTCTTCAGAGTGTTACACTCTCTGACTTGCACCTATTCACAAATCTTACAGAATATATAGCTAGAAAACGTATGACGTTGAGTGAAGAGGGTATGACAGCTCTAGACGAGTATTTTAGTGGCAGTCCAGAATAGTACTTCCGTGTTGGTGTCTAGTCGCTATAGAAACGTAAAATGCGCATTGATGTAAAACACGACTTTGTCAAAAACTATGTGCATAATGGTGTTTCACTAGCAGGCTGAAAACTTTCCTTTTTCCCTCTGTACCATTGAGGTCCTGGTTTTATAATGATACCTCATAATGCTGCCAGAGAGTGTAATTATGTATTATGTGGGATGTGCTTTTCACGCTGCATTATTTCTAAGAAAAAGTATGTTCGCTATGATATATATTGGAACTACAGAAACCGTAATTCAGAACACTTTTTAAATGTGATAACCTCTCCATTTCTATGTTTAAGGGATGTTGCATATTTCGGTTCCCGGTAGGTAGATGAAGCTAATCGAGGTAGGTGGATAAAACTTAAGGTTTTCTCTGCTGCTCCTGAAGAGATTACCGTGAACTGAAAAGTATTTACGAATCATCCTTTCGATCCTTTTATCAATTTTTCTCTCGCCAGTAAGCTCTTATTTTCACATTTCTTCTATCCTCTCCCCCACCCACACCATACATCCCTTCGTATACAGTACTTATGCGCAGTTGAGATGCATTTTAGGAAGCGAAGAATGGGTGCCTTTGGGTCGTATAAGTTTCAGTGAATTACAACCTGGACGTTTTGTCCATAAAAGGAATTTAAATTCACATTGCAAACGTTTAATGCTGCAATGAAATAGAGGTGTCGAACAAATGAACAAAATATTACTTACAGATAAATAACATTTGTTCATACTACTATTTCAAAAGCTACAAACCCGACATGCTATGGATTCTGGTGCTCTGAGACATAAATAAATTTGTTTCTTCTTTCGCAACGGTGTAGCATTTGATAATTCTATGGGTGAATGTCTTACAGATAGCCTCTAATATGATTAGATATTATAATATTTAGTTTGAGTGTATTAGCTAGTATAAATTATGATATTTTACGTCAATTGTTACATGATACGATCTTCGTTTTCTTCGTGTGGCTGGGCCTGTGTGTAAATGAATGCCAATTGGTTTGTGCTGAGTTCTATACAGGGATGAGATTTATTTTTATAAACTTTTATTTTCAATTTTTTATATCAGAAATATCTCCTTTATATCCAGCTACGTATTATGCGTAAACGAATAATTAACCAGCGAGCAAATCAAGCAAGATAAAGTAAGATAGAACAGGTAACGTTACAACAGCGATTACGCTTGCGTCTGTCAGTCACCGTCATACTGCCAAGAATTTACTTTTAAGTAATTTCTTTTTTACAGCATACCACCTCTCCTCATATAGTTCTTGCGTAGCTTCGCAGTGAGCAAACGTAGTACTGGTACGGTAGTTACTCGGAGTTGGAATATGCCTTCCTCAGCTATCTCACTCATCAAACAGATTCACCTCGCATCTTCTCTCCGAGAACTAAACTTCTACGTTCCTCTGAACTTCCTTCTCTTCTCGCACCGTTAGCATAAGAACTGAGAGGCTCCTCAGCCCCCGTACTTCCTTCACTTTTATCGGAATTTCATGCGCGTAGGGCGCCCTTAAGTCTTCAGTGCGAATCGTTTGCACTAGAGTTTGTCCCTACTGGGAAATCGTTCCCAACGGAACTTCTTGTAAACTTTCTCCGTCTTAGATCTTGTAACCCCGTGCGCCCTTTGGCCAACCACTGTGGCTCTCCTATTGCTCATCACCTTAAGAGAATTGTCTATTTTCTTCCGGAACACTCACTTCAAAGTTTCGGTTTAACTTAAACTTGGAGCTCTTCTCGACAAGTTAGGTTCCAAACAGATTTCGTACCATTCTCCGAAGTTCTCCGCGTTCAGATCAGTCGTAGTAACTCTACGAACAGGATTCCACATTACGTTGGTGGAGTGTCATAATTCGTAAATCAATGACCGACATTATTCTCTTTCCTTTCTGACTTAGGGAATGTGGAACTGCAGCGACTACTAGATTGTTTATTTATTTATTTCACATGGCAGGATTAAGGCGTTCGTACACTTTGTTGCATCTAACCAGACATCCTTAGTCAGTCAACATTACAATTTGTTTGGGTGTGATATAAGCAATACATGGATCACATTGCCGGAAAAAGAACCTGTTTGTGGTAACATACGTATTCCGCGGTGGAAGAACTGACCGTCGTTTGAGGGATCTATGAATCGAGCCAATTTTGCAATTGTTCAAATGACTGGTCAGCCATAACGTGTGTCATGATCGAAAAACGTTTTGTTTTGTTGTACGGTGCAAAAACAACTAATGTCATACGCGCCCATGGCATAACCTTAGAACACTAATACGAAAAAGAAGTTAAAATCGACTATATGTTAAGCCCAAGTGACAGAAGGAAAGAGAGCTAAGAAAAAGAATTCCTTTTGGAGAAAGGTCCACAAAATACGCCGTAGTGACAACGGAGGCCCCGAACTAAATATTAAATGTCCTTCGCCATATTGCTAGGACGAACGAAAAGTAAAATTCGGTCGACAGCCCGCGCGTCGCTAGCTAAAACGGCCGATAACTCAGACGGCAGACAGACACTAGAACGTATGTGGTTAAAAAAAGGACACTGTCAGGAAGCAGCGAACCTTCAAAGGTTGAGAAAGTGAGAAGATAGTGGTGGGGATCGTCACCTAACAAATGACGATGGCTGAAACGACAGTGCCTAATATGCAAACTAGCTAAAATGATCTCCTCGCTGCGAGAGGACTGAGAGGATGTGTCGGACAAGCCACTTGGAGCGGTTTAATTCCCTGGAACTTGTTTCCATGAAGAGAAGACCAGTGGCGATGGCAAAGTGACACCACCTGCCGACAGTCGGCAACACAGATGTCACCGGAAAGAATGGAAGAGATATCGGGCCGGGGTAGGACTGCAGTCTTGGCAGCAGCATCAGCAGCCTAGTTTCCCGTCAAACAGACTTGTTCAGGAACCCACATAAACATCACATCGGCACCCCCAAGAGCAAGCAAGTGAAAGCTTTCTTGGACGGGTTGCATTAGGGGATGGACTTTTTATAGCATACAGAGACTCTGAAGGGAACTGAGAGAGTCTGAACATATGACACAATTAAGAAGCGTGTGACACCGGATGTACTGCATGACCTGATGGCGGCGCAATGGCTTTCTTCCGCCGTCTTTAATTATTGGTTCTGTTGCTCTTCCGTTCTCTGAAACTACGAAATTCCTGGGGCTCATGCTTGTAAAAAAACTTTTTAGGTCCTCCTCCGTGTCTTATCCGGACGCCCATTGTACGCGGTCCGTCGATGTCCTGCTTGTACCAAGAGATGCTTCCTGGGAAGAGGGCCGGACCACCATCCTCCATTTGTACCGATCCCTCGTCTGTTCGAAACTAGACTGTGGTGTTCGTTTATGCGTCACGACGTCCGTCCATCTTACGCTGCCTTAATGCAGTCCTCCATTTTTGAATCCATTTGGCCACTGGCTCCTTTTACACTAGCCACTAGCCCAGTTCAGAGTCTCTATGCAGGAGCTGCCGAACTACCGCTGTCATACCGGCATGATATTCTCCTCAACGGTTCCGTTTATCTGCCATGCCCAGCCATCTATCCTATGCCTCCTGTTTCGATGTCACACTGACCGCCAGTGTGAGGCGCATCCCTTTTTCTATGTTACCTCCCAGAGTTCGTTTTTAACTATTGCTCCGGCAGCTTAACTTCACGCCACCTGCCATATACCCAGTTGTAAACATTGAGCAGTGTTCCGGAAGCCAATACCAAAAATGGTCGGTACCATGAAAAAGGCACACCCGACATCACGATCATAGAGACATCAGTGTACACGAAGGCGCTATCGCTAAGTTGCGCGCGAAAGCCGAGACATTTACAGCGATAGATCGAATCAAGAGTAGTTTCCGTAAGAAGCGAATGAAGTCCAAGATGAACACAGGCCGCCACACGAGGCCAACGTATGAAGTGTTCACACCCACTGGGGATATGGCAGGTGTCGTGAAGTTAAGCTGCCGGAGCAATAGTTAAAAACGAACTCTGGGAGGTAACATACAAGAAGGACGCGCCTCACACTGGCGGTCAGTGGAGACATCGAAACAGGAGGCATAGGACAGATGGCTGATCATGGCAGACAAACGGAACCGTTGAGGAGAACATCACGCCGGTATGACAGCGGTATTTCGGCAGCTCCTGCATAGAGACTCTGAACTGGGCTAGTGGCTAGTGTAAAAGGAGCCAGTGGCCAAATGGATTCAAAAATGGAGGACTGCATTAAGGCAGCGTAAGATGGACGGACGTCGTGACGCATAAACGAACATCACAGTCTAGTTTCGAACAGACGAGGGATCGGTACAAATGGAGGATGGTGGTCCGGCCCTCTTCCCAGGAAGCACCTCTGGGTACAAGCAGGACATTGACGGACCGCGTACAATGGGCGTCCGGATAAGACACAGAGGAGGACCTAAAAAGATTTTTACAAGCATGAGCCCCAGGAATTTCGTAGTTTCAGCGACCAGAAGAGCAACAGAACCAATAAGTAAAGACGGCGGAAGAAAGCCATTGCGCCGCCATAAATTCATACAAACAGTCTTGTCAGTGGAAATGCGGAAGCTGTTGTCGATGCTCCACGAGTAAAGACGATGGAGACATTGCTGAAGGCACCGCTCAAGGAGACAAGTCCGCGGAGAACTGTAAAAGATCGCGAAGTCGTCGATGAAAAGGGAGCCGGAGATGGCCGACGGAAGACAGGTTACAATAGGGTTAATGGCTGTAGCAGAGAGGACGACGCTCAGGATGGCGCCCTGTGGTACCCCGTTTTTCTGGATAAAGATGTCCTACAAGGCTGAGACCATAAGTACCTTTAAAACTCGCTCCTTCAGAAATTCCTGGAGGAAGCTGGGCAGGCGATCTCGGAAGCCCCACGTGTATAGAGTACCAAGGATACGAGTTGTCCATCAGGTGTCGTAGGCTTTCTCCAAATCAGAAAACAAGGTCAAAGTCTGGTATTTCCACAGAAAACCGCCAGTGACATGGGTTGAAATAGTGACGAGATGGCCAACTGCAGAACGGGCGCTCGAAATCCGCATTGTGCAATGGTTATTAGATTGCGAGATTCGAGCCGCCATACGAACCATCCATGAATCATACGTTCCATCATCTTGAAAACGTAGCTGGTGAGAGAAATGGGGCGGTAGCTAGACAGAACGTGCTTGTCTTACTGGTCTTAGGTATGGATATGTCAGAGGCTTCGCGCCACCGTCTGGAAACGTGCCATCTGACCAAATGTGACTGTACGCATGAAAGAGGAAGTGCTTGTCCGCGACAGAAAGGTGCTGCAACATCTGGGGCGTACTGTCGCGATGAGGTGACAGCATGATCTAGCTCCCTCGTAGTAAAGGCGGCATTGAAGCATTCACGATTCTGAGAGGAGAAGGGTATCACCCGAGCCTCCTTTCTGATGGAAGAAGGCGGAATAATGATAGATGGAGCTAGAAAACTCCGCAAAACATCGGCCTTAGATGTTGGAGATAGCAATAGGGTCCACAAAGACGTCATACGCTTTGGTCAGGCCGGAAACTGGGGAACGGACTTTGGTTACAGAGAGCCGTCGGATGTTGCCCCACACGGCTGAAGAGGGAACGAAACTGTTAAAAGAACTAGTAAATGAAATGCTTTTATGCTATCCCGAAGAATGCGACGACACTGCGCACGCAACTGTTTATAACAAATACAGTTCGCCATAATAGGATTACAGCTAAAATCGGGGAAAGCACGTATCCACGCGAATCGCATCACGGCACGCCTCGGTCTACCAAGGATCTGGGACATGGCCTGGTATGAAGCGAGGTACCGAACGTTCTGCGGCAGTAAGGATAACGTTTGTAAGGTATTCTAGCTGGTCATCACAACTGGGGAAATACTGTTCGTCGACGGTCGCCAGGGAGGAGTAAAGCCTCCAGTCGGACCAATTGGGTTCACACATCTGTGGCGCAGGAGTCAGAAAACGAACAGCACACGGGAAATGATCGCTCGAGTATATATCAGAGGGAACGGACCACTCTAGATGACGGGCAAGCTGGGAAGTGAAGAACGAGACGTCAAAATGCCAACAGATGTGCGTGGAGTATAAAGGGAACATGGGTGTTCCAGTGTTAAGAAAAATAAGGTTGAGCTGATTGAGGTCAGCCAAGGAGGCCTCTCTCAGACGGGTCCGGGAAGAGCCCCAAAAGGACGGTGTGACACCGAGCAGCAAAAAGAGGTGAGGGAGTTATCCAATAAGCTGGAGGAAGTCTGAGTTGGTGACACCGAATGATGCAGGAATGTAGATGTTGCAAAGAGAAAAGGTGAAGCGAAGAAGGATTACGTGGACTGCAACAACTTGCAGCCGAGTGAAATCGGAAGGAAATGCGAGTGGTCAAAGCGGTCATGAGGACGCAATTTTGTTTCTTGGAAGCAGGAAACAAGCGAACTCTGTGATTCCACGAGTAGCCATAATTTAATTCCTTCTTGTTGGATGTAATGCCACGAACCTTCCATTGGAAGAGACTCATGTCAAGGAAAGGGGAGGAGGGAACAAACGACTATTTATCAACTCGGCGGTTGCTGAGTACCAGCCTTCGGAGACTGACTGCTACATCGCGCATGGAGGATCCTGTCCCATGAGATATACAGAGGCGTCGGCATTCTCTTGCGTCGCCCTGCTGATTTCATGGTAGAAAAACGATAGGCAGTGCGCACCGGCGAAACGGATGTTGACCGGATGAAGGTATCTTCCGCCGACACTGTTGAAGAGTATCTTCTAGTCTCCGTTTGTCTGTGTTTGATTTCTTAGAGCTTCTACGGATGGCATTTGAAGCCGCAGATGTTCGTTGGCTGGAGGGACGTAAGACGTCTTCGCGGGAGTGCTCTCTTTGTCCCTTCTGGCCTGCCAGTTGTGAATCAAGTGATTTCGCTGCTGAGTACGAAGATTCGGTGGCTTGTTGTGCAGCTGGAGAGGAAGGAGACGGGGATACTACCATGATACCGATTTTGCAACTGCACTGCCTACTTAAAGTCGCAAGTCTCCGTGGCTATGTCCTTCATGGAGTGAGGCGTAACAAGGACGCTACTGTGTAAGTTCCAGAAGATAGAATACAGGACTTTCGACTAGCCAAAAACCTTGCGAGCGACAGGGTAAGGTACTTTTCCTTCTTCACCCGGATCTCCTGGATGGCTCGCTCATGGAAATACACGGGACATTCTCAGGATGTGGCTGCATGGTTGTCATTGCAATTGATGCAGCGGGGAGAAGGAGCATGCCCTCGTGAGCATCACTACCGCAAGTAACACATTTCGCCGTGTTTAGACACGACATGCGAGTGTGGTTGTAACGTTGACACTGATAAGAACGTATCGGGTTTGGAATGTATGGTTGTACCATGCTGACTTCTTAGCCCGCTTTGATCTTTGATAGAAGCACTACTCCATCAAACTTAAGAAAAAGAGAGTGAGTAGGCAATAAGGTTGCATCAGCTTTCTCGTTATCTGATGGACTACAGTGAGACCTGATCAGTGAGGCAAGTTTGGATTTCTCCCCCAGGCAGACCATCGAGCAGCCAAGTGTAAATAACACCACGCGAAAAATTCAGCGTTCGATGGACCTTGACCCTATCAGGATAGCTGTGGAGGAGCGAAGCTGTAAGCAGTTGTTGGGCTTGAAAATTGCACTTGGTCTTGTAACCTCCCCACAGAAATTTAAGAAAATTTTTAAATGAGAATAGACATCGTGCTAAGTGTAACCTCCCCGCGGAAATATAAAAATGAAAAGAATTGAATAGAATTGCAAATAGTGCCAAATGTTAGCTTCCCACAGTAATAAAACTCAATGATAATAAAAATGTGCAAAAATGTTAAGTCCCCACAAATTAACGTTAAGGTGAACCTGATAAATTTTATAAGGGCAGCTGCGCTGACCTTAGGCCCTGTGCAACAATTAATCTGATAAACTGATTCTGAGAGAAAAAGCATAGGAAATATTGTTTCAATTGGAATGATTATTTTCTTAAAACGATTGCTTTGAAAACAAAATTATTATTGGGGCATTTGTTGAACAAATTAATTACAATTAACATACATTACATTATCAGATGTGCGCAATGCTGCTTCATTACCTTATTTAACATTATACCTCGTCCCGAACCTTGACCTGAGACCCATGTCGACGCCCGCCGACTCCTCACACACAACTCCGACTCGCAACTGAGTCCAACACGCAACAGCGTCCAACTCGGAACTGAACTACATGCTCTCGCGGCTCGCTACGTACAACAACTGCACTCACGCGCGGTCAAGCGCAGACTAGCAACGATAAACAACTCTCTGGTCAGAGATTCTGTCATGCCTCGCCATTGCTGGTACATATGAGACGTACGCGTTTCAGTCTCCAAAAGCAAAGATCCATTATGTAAACGAGACCAGGAATTCACAGGGCCTGAAATTGATAGCGGCAGATATTTTCATGTTTGTCGCTGTACTGTGGCCGTTTATCTTCAGTGCTCTGTTCCAACGCATCATCTGCTTTCGATAATGACTTCCTAAGCTTGTTTCCATCGATTTCAGTAGCTTCGATAACCTTATCTATTCCACCGCCATGCCACTCTTCGACGTCAAAGTCACCGTTCTTGAAGCATTGAAACCATTCTCTGCACGTTCTTTCACTAACAGATCCTCCACCATAGGTCTTATGAACCTATGCCGTAGATTTCGTCGCATTAAGACAGAAAATTAAAACTTTCCGTTGATGGTGAGAACTGGGCTCGCAAGGTTTCATATTCGGTCGAGAATAACTTTATGATCCAATCACAAATCGAGTAATATTTTGATGGAATTGTGTTTTCAGTTGCCTAAGCTTATTTTATGACACTTACGACCAACGACCGGCATCACCACTTACCGCTGCTGCCATCTATTGTAAAATGGCTAAAGCAAAGTTGTAAACCTAATAGTCCACAATCTGCTCCTTGTTGGACAGAAAGAAAACAGCAGGGATTTGCCAACAGGGAAGCTATGCCAATGATAACAGATGAATCTTTAATTTCCTCTTGAATACAGAGTAGCCTTGGATAAGACGCAGGTTATAGGATAAAAGAACATGCAGGAAAGTTTAGTGTTGTACAAATGTACAGCGAAGATGCTGGACATATCCGGCCTGTTATTGCAGTTTTACAGTAATAATAGGTATTTGACGCCAGGTGAGGGCCAGCCGTTGTGGCCGAGCGGTTCTAGGCGCTTCAGTCCGAAATCGCGCTTCTGCTACGGTCGCAGGTTCGAATTCTGCGTCGGGCAGGGATGTCCTTAGGTTAGTTATGTTTACGTAGTTCTAAGTCTAGGGGCTGGTGACCTCAGATGTTAAGTCCCATACTGCTCAGAGCCATTTCAACCAATTTTGAGCCACGGGAGGGGACGTATTGAGGACGCCGTTGACTAAGAAACCTATGAAGTAAATAGAACAAATTAAAATCACTCCGCATATCAAGTCGCATCCAACCAACGGGTAAAGGAAGGTGCACGCATATCGCACGCAAGCGTTCCTAGCTAACACAGGTCGTTTTGAGTGTTCACTATTTGTGCCATGTTGAGCTACGTTTTTAGTATGTTACTTCTTGCAGCTCTCAGATGTTGAAGAACAAACATTTGTAAATGCTTAACACCAATGCTACTGCGTATTTACTGGCTGACTAGCTTTGGGCTTTGCGCATTTTCACAAGCCACCTTCATTATTCAGCAGATGATCCACGTAACAACGATATTTTGTATACAGTGGAGAATTTGTACCTAATGGATTTCACTGTGTGTGACGCTGCGTTATTTATCGTAGGTTTTGCCCAAATTACGATAACACCTACGATAAATAAACCAGCATGATACACAGTGAAATCCGATAAGAACAAATTCTCCAGTGTGTAAGAAATATCGTTGTCACCTGGATAACATCAAGATGGAGAAGAAAGATGGCTTGTGAAAAGGGACAAAGCCCGAAACTAGACCGCTGGTAGTAAATAGCATCTTTGATGTTAAGCAATTAAAAAACTTCTGTTTTCAGTGTATAGTTGTAGCACAGGAGTAAAGATCTGGCAGAACTAAATAATGGAATAATTTTTCTTTGATTGTAACTGGAAGTACATTCTAATGAAAGACGAAAAAGAGCAATGAACCACGAAGGAGTTATGAAATTTGGTCTCAAATTGATGATCATGCAGGTATCGACGGAAAATACAAAATTATAAAGTTTGGCGGCCGATGGATGAATGTGTGACGCTGCAGCGCAATTTTACCGCGCAGCTGGAAGGATAGTAAACAGGGACATGGCGATACAAGGATAAGAGTCTTTGCAAATTTCCTTCCGTGTACTCAGTTGGGCAGTAACTGTGCCTCGCAGACAGGCACGTGAGAGAGCGTTTGAGAAAGGACGTATAATTGTTGTTAAAGAGCAGACCTGTAATCGGCGAATCGGTCGGCATTTAATTACGAGCGATGCCCCTATTGGACAGCGCTGGTAGTAATGGGTGAACAATGGCCGAACACAGCGTCGAGAAGGACGTGGTCGCCCTAGAGAGGCGACAGAGTGTTAGGACCGGGCAGTCGCCAGAGAGGTACCCAGGGCAGTACACCGACAAGACCGTTTGTAGTGGGGTCTTGCGTGGAATTCCAGTGGCTGGAGTAGAATTGTCATCAGTGGTGAGTCTCGTTTCAAACTGAGCCCCACTGACGAACGAAGGTGTGCCTGGAGTGGCTCCGGACAGCAGTTGGATACCAACATGAGCGTCTTCTGCCATACGGCCTGACAGTCAAGAATGTTGATCTGCGGGGTCACTTCATTTCATAGCAGGACCTGTTTGGTTGTTATCCGCGACAGCCTTACAACACCGCGGTGCGTTGACGCTATTCGACTCCACATTTTCTTGCCCTTTGTAACAAGCCACCGTGGGCTTACATTTCAGTAGGATAATGCCCGTCTCTACACAGAGAGTGTCTTCGTGCTTGATAAGTCCTACCTTCGCTAGCATGGTCGCCGGACCTCTCCCCAGTTGAGAACGTTCGGAGCAGTATGGGTAGGACCTTGAACCAGCTCGGGATTTTGATGATCTAATGTGCCAGTTGGATAGAATTTAGTACAATATCCCTCAGGACATCTAACAACACTATCAATAAATGCCAAGCCGAATAAATGCTTGCGTAAGGGACAGAGGTGGACCAACGTGTTATCGACTTCCTCGATTTGCGCAACCCTTTCTCTTGAATAAACTATTAAATTTTTCCTGAATTGTAATCATTTGTTTGTCTGTACTTGTACATCACATCTATTTATTTCCGTCCCATTCGGATAATACCTTCGCGGTGCGTGGCTTTTTTCTTGTTTTGGATCAGAGTGTGATTTGCAACATTTTTGGATTGTATATAAGCAGGAGAGAGATTTTGTGCGTGCTGCAACAGTTACTTCTTTCCGATGCTCATCGAAGATGATGCCAACGTGTCTTATTAAATTTTTAAACGGTAACTTTAGGGGTTATGTGAGCATAATCTGTTACTTCTTAGGGCTTAGCTTTAGATCTTTGTTTTATGCCCTTCGTGATAGTGAATGAAGGGCATCATTTACACCTGTTGAAGGTACTAAATAAGTCAGCATGACAACATTTTTTCTAATTCATTATTCGTACACTGATTCAGATTTTCCTTATAAGAAACTAAAATCCCACGCAAGTCTGCCACGCACTGCTCCTGTTGTCTGTTCAAATTAAGTATTAGTTTGCTACATCGTCCCCACTTTTATGCATCGGCGTTCAGTATTTGAAACTCACTCCTGAAAAATTCGTCAGGTTCCGCAATGGCGTCTCAGGTTGACCCATGGCGTTACTGAAAATTTCTACATCTACATCTACATGGATACTCTGCAAATCACATTTCAATGCCTGGCAGATGGTTCATCGAACCACCTTCGCAATTCTCTATTATTCGAATCTCGTGTAGCGCGTGGAAAGAATGAACACCTATATCTTTCCGTACGAGCTCTGATTTCCCTTATTTTATCGTGGTGATCGTTCCGCCCTGTGTAGGTCGGTGTCAAAAAAATATTTTCGCATTCGGAGGAGAAAGTTGGTGATTGGAATTTCGTGAGAAGATTCCTTCGCAACGAAAAACGCCTTTTCTTAAGGAGTTCCAGCCCAAATCCTGTATCATTTCTGTGACACTCTCCCATATTTCGCGATAATACAAAACGTGCTGCCTTTCTTTGAACTTTTTCGATGTTCTCCGTCAGTCCTATATGGTAAGGATCCCACACCGCGCAGCAGTATTCTAAAAGGGGACGGACAAGCGTAGTGTAGGCAGTCTCCTTAGTAGATCTGTTACATTTTCCGAGTGTCCTGCCAATAACCCATTACGCAGTATACTAGTCGAGCATCTCTGTACAACACCGTTTCATGTAAGACCGATAACGGTGGTTTATATCACCGTCCGACCACGCATTCTTCCGTTTCCTGTGACTCCCCTAAAATGCTGAACACAAATTCTGGGATAGTGTCGTTTAAAAGACACGTCCGATTTACATCCCCATTCTTCCCCAATTCTAGCTTGTACTCCGTCTCTAATGACTTCACTGGTTGAGAGGATATGCGATTTCAATGATTACAATATCGGGTCAAATTTACGAAGAACCTGGTAGCAGGAGCCCACCTAAGTCTAATATCACAACCCCTCTTTCTGCATGGACGCACTGATTCGGTTGGGAATTGTATCACAGAGACCTTGTGTCTTCTTCTGAGTCATGCTAGATCTCAACTGTTGTAGCTGGTCTTTGATATTCTGGATACTGCCACTGGAGGTGACGTCCGATCTGGTCCCAGTTATGTTCTACGAGGACGTATATGGAGATTTTGCTTGTCACGGGAGTACGTCAACATCGCGCAGACAATTCACAAAGACACCTGCCGTAAGTGAATGAGCGCTGTCCCGTAGAAAACTGGTACGATGATACTGTCACGTGAGAGGTAAAACTTGAGGACGTAGGATGGCCGTGACGTCCCGTTGTGCCGTCAGAGTTCGGTCAGTCACTACAAACCGTGACAGGAAGTCATACCTAACGGCTTTCCACAGCACGATGTCAGGAGTAACACCGCTGTGCCTCTCCAAAACATTGGAAGGGTGGGACCTCTCCTGAAATCAGGGCTAAACCTAGGCACTATGATCATCATAGGTACTGCAGAACAACGATGCATCACAGGACGGAATGCTATGCCATTCATCCACAGTCATGCTTCCCAGTAGCGACACCATTCAAAACACAGACGTTTGTGTTGTGGTGTGACTGCAGTCTACACATGCAACGGAAATTCTCTACTTCTGCTACAGCTATTCTCCACAAAATGGTGTGAGATTATACAGGATGTTGCAGAGAAGTATAACCGATCAGTGTCACATCAGAATGCCCCACAAATCTGGATACTGTGATCCATGATGCTGGCCAAATGGAGATCTATAATGAGGCCCCCTTCAAAATCTCTCAGGTGTTGATAACGGTGTCTTACACTAGTAAGCGGCACCTGCGTGTCCTTCACCTCCGTGATCACTCACAGCTCGCCCTTTTCGCACCCCTTACATTCGCTGCCAGGCCAGGTAACAAAAGTAAACTCGATCAACACAACAGCATTTTTGGTGCTCAAGATCTTAATGAGCAGCACCGTCCTTATTTGCCTCTTGAGCGACATCAGGTAGGCCATGAAAGAATGTGATTTAATAAGGTAAATTTTTTATATGATCTGTGTACTAAGCCGAAGAGAGCCGACGGTCCACGACGGCGAGAACATCGGGCCATCATTGTCAGTATTTCGTCTGTGTATTATTGTAAACTTGATGTTTAAAATGATTTTATGAAAATTTATCAGTTCACAAGACGGTCTCGAGATTGAATGGCCATTTTACACTAAGGTGATAACTCCTAATATCGCGTCAGACCTGCTTTTCCCCTGTGTAGTACAGCAACTCGGCGTGGCAGGAAGTAAAACTATTATTTATTTTCAGCATACTCTGCGAGCGCACCGCTTAATGAACATGCATACGATGTTTCAGCGTTCTGCTATGAATACAGCCTGTACTGCAGCACTCGGAATGCCTTCAGTTTAATTACAACCACCTGGTACCTTCTACGTGTCCGTTAGGCCACCAAGCAGCATTAAGTAGTCGTCACGTTTTGGCTTATTAGCGTATATTCGACTGTTTTATTCTTCGTAACACGAATCTACATTTTTGCAGATCATGCCGATCACAAATTTCAGTTAACCGCTGTCACAAAATTGGAATTCGTGTGCTTAAATTAGTAAATTAGAATTTCTAATGTTCTCTAGACGATATGGTCGTTAGAGACGGAGTTAATGTACGGATAGGGGGAGGGTGGGCAATAACGCTGGTCGTATTGTTTTGTTTTGAATGTAACTATGTGGATATTTGCGTAGAAGCAGTCTAGAAAAACTGTGGATAACCTATATATCAAAGCGTGGACGGACAATAAGACCTCTGACGACCAGACCAGTGTTTGACTCTTTCACCCTGTCATTCGATCTATTTTTGGAATATGGTATTGATTAGACACATTAAGCCACGTGACTTGTGCAGGAAAAGCCTTAGTAAATCTGGTTATATACGGGGTGAACATAAATAAAACAGACAAACTGCAGGGAAAGATCCTGACTGGCAATGGAGGAAAAAAGGTCCAATGAACATGTGTCCGCGTGGTGTGTGCTCCTTGTGTGTTGCAGGCTGTGTGATTGACGCGGCTTACTGTAAGAAGGAGAACGGTCGGTATTCATATCGGGAACAAGCAGAGATGATGGCAATGGTCGAGAAGCAGCACGGCTATACCAAAACAAGTATCCTCACAGACACACTCCACATCACATAATTCCCTGCTCGTGACCTATGATCACACAAATACCCAAAAGGGGCATGAAATGTTATGTGATGAGGTTGGTGTCAGAGAGGATACTTGTTTTGGTATAGCTGAGCTGCCTCTCGACCGTTGCCGTCTGCTTGGCCATAAAAAAAACATCAGCTGCTTACAGCAAGCTGCGTCAATTACATAGCCTACAACACGCAAGGAACACAAGGCATGTGGTCACAGGAACTTCCATTCGTCAGTGCCGTTTATCGTGGCAACTGTACATTTCCAGACACATGTTCATTTGACCTTCCTTGCTCCATTTCCAATCAGAAATTCGACGCTGTCGCTTGTCATTTTATTTCAGTTCACCGTGTACATAGCCAAATGAACTAAGACCTTTGGCGCACAAGTCACGTTGGTTTATCACGTCTAAACGATACCATATTCCATAAATAGGAAACGTGACAGGGTGAAGGAGCTGGGCTGGTGGCCAGCGGTCCTATTGTTCGTCTAATCTTTGATATTTAGGTTATCCACAGTTTCCCTAGACTGCTTATCGCAAATATCCCGATAGTTCCATTCAGAAGATCATGACCAGCATTATTCCCCAATCTCGCCCAATCCGTACATTAGCTCCGCCTAGAGAACACTAGAAATTCTAATTTACTAATTTAAGCACACGAATTCCGATGTTGTCGCACCGAATAACTGAAATTTGTGATTGGCATGATCTGCAAAAATGTAGATTCGTGTTATGAAAGAATAAAATAGTGGAATATACGCTAAGCCGAAACACGACGACTACTTAATGCTACTTGCGGGCCTAGCGGACATATGGAAAGTACCAGGCGGTTATAATTAAACTGACGGTGTTCCAAGTGCTGCAGTGCAGGCTGTATTCATCGCGGACGCTGAAACAGCGTATGAATGTTCATTAAGTGGTGCGCTTGCGGGGTACGCTGAAAAAAATAGCAGTTGTACTTCCTGCCACGTGAAAATATGGCACTGTAAACAGTCAGAATGTGGTGTGCCAAAAGGCGAGGAACGTACAAACACATGATAACGGTGGTTCTCGCAAGTTTATATATGAGCGTGATCACAAGCTACAACATGTGTTCAATATGGCATATCGACTTAGCAACGCTGCTTTCGCTACACGGCATGGCTGACAGTTGCTTGCAGTATATCTGTAATCAGAGCGATGTGTTGTAGTATGCTACCCTTCAGAAGAGTAAGATTCCGGATACATCCCTAACAGACACGGTCTTTCAAACATTTCTACACCCAGAAGTCACATGGACCTCGCTAAGGTAGTTTGGAAGACCATACGTCTTGAAACTGCCTAGATATGATGCGGTCGTTACTATACCTTCCTACAAGTAAATATTTCACCTGGCAAGCGACATGCGGTGTCACCCCATCTTGCATGAAAATAGTGCTGCAGATACAATTGCGCTCTTGCAAAGGTGGAATCACGCGTTGCACAAGGAGCTACTTATAGCTTGCAAATGTCACGATTCACCTACCAGGGCCACGAGGTGCCATCTTCTGGAAGAAAAATGAATCGAGATGAATGAGCTTGTGAAACCACACCACACAGTCACAAGAGCTGAGTGCTCATTTTCGTGCACAACATGTGGCAGAGTATAGCCCCATTATGCGACAGTTCTGTTGATTCACGGCACTGTTATGAGTAAAACGTGGCTCGTCTGTCCAAGGAATATTCGCCAGCCATATGTCATTTAGTCTCTTTATGTCCATCGTTTTAGAGATAGTTGAGGGACCCGGCTGTTCGGTAAAGGATGTCAAATTAAATACCTTTCAGCAGTCTAGTTTACAGCCTTATTTTATTTCGCAACCAGTTTAAGCGTTTTACTACGCCATCTTCAGGTCCCTGACCGACGTGTAGAAAGATTCTACCTCGGTTGTAATCAAAACAGGGGCCAGCAATACTGGTATTAGTAAATTTTTGCAATAGCGATCATTTCAACCGTCTGCGGGTCGGCAGATGGCGGTTAAAGTGACGGCTATTGCAAAAATTTACTAATACCAGTATTGCTGGCCCCTGTTTTGATCACAACCGAGGTAGAATCTTGCTACACGTCGGTCAGTGGCCTGAAGATGGCGTAGTAAAACGCTGAAACTGTTGCCATATAAAATAAGGTTGGAGAGTAGAGACTGAAACGTATTTAATTTGACATATTGTATGTCATTTATTTCCACGGATACCAAAAATCGAAGGGCAAAGTCACGGATTTGTAACCTCCCTAGAGGCTTCACTTGGTGCACCTTTTGAATTTTGTAGGGACACCAGTGCAAAATGTACCGAAAAATCCTTTGAACTGTTGACAAGGGAGAGATAATTCGCGTCAGAAAGCACGAGCAGTGATTATATAATGTAGATGTGTGCTGCGTGGTCGGCTGCAGCTACAGCAACTTCATCAACAACTGCCATGAGAATGAGCCACCTCCCTTTCCCTGTTGCGTCACTCAAGTCACCTGTTTCTCCACATTTCTTGATCGTATTCTTTAGCCCATTTATTGACAAGGGTAGCTCATAACCACGCCGTTGAGTGTCCATAAACTCCAAACACACACTGTTAACATGGGGCCTCTTCAGAGCTTATTCCCGCGGTGCAGCGCTGACATTTCTGCTGTTCTGATAACACAACTTCACCAGCACTGCAGAGTCTTTCCCTTAATAGCTACTGCAATTCATATAGAGAACGTCCACCATCTTAGCCCTTCACACCAACAGTCTTCACAAAACAAATCAGCAAGTGTCACCAAGCGACAAACAGTCTGCCGACGAAAGTCAGGAAACATTTCAGATTTAGGCTGCTCGCAGCGTCAATTTTCACGTGGTTGCAGAAAGTGGAACTATTATTATTTTTTCAGCATACTCCGTGACTGCACCGATTAAAGAACACACCTACTATATACCAGCGTCCTGCAATGTGAATAGCCTGCCCTGCAGCACTCGGAACACCGTCAGTTTAATTATAAGCAACCAGTATATACGTGAAGTGGACACAAATGGAGAACCATTCTAGCTACGACACAGGCCGCAAATGGAGAAACCTAATGACAATAGCAACATTGACAGCAGATTGTTATGGTACGATGACTAGGAAAGCGCATCTCAGAAATGGAGAAGCTGGCAGGCTGTTCACGTGCAACTATTGGTAGCATCTATGGAAAGTAGCTGAAAGACAGTGAAACCATGAGTAGGAGACAAAGTGTTGGACGTCCACGTCGCACCAAAGAACTTGGAGGTCGGGGGCTTGCCCCTCTATAAAGCAGGTTAGGCGGTGATCTGATTTGATGACAGAGTGCAATATTAGTGCGAGAACAAGTGTTTCAGAGCACATAGTTCAGCCACATTGTTGAATATGCCCTTTTGCAGCAGATTGCCCGTAAGTATTTCACTGTTGACCCAACGACATAGTCGGTTACGACTGAGTGGGCGAGGGATCATCGAGACTGGACCGTGGCTCAACGGAAACGTCTCACCTGGAGAGATGAAGCACGTCTCTTGACACACAGCGTCGATGGTAGTGTCCAGACACACCATCATCGTGAACGCTTGCCAGTACTGGCAGCATTGTGCTGTGTGAGACTTCCATGGAACTTGTGGTGGTAACAGAAGCCGCCATGGCAGCTATGAACTGCCGAACAATATTGCAGATCACCTGAATTACTTCGTTGAGTTTTTACTCCTATAGCGATGTATCTTCTCTCAAAATAACTGTCCGTGTCACAAGAGCAAATTCGTCCTACAGTGCTTGGAGGAGCACGATAAAGAACTCATGTTGATGTTTTGACCACCAAATTCGCCTCTTCTGAAGTCGATGGAAAACATCTGGTACCCTATCGGGCGCCACCTCTGCGTCTACAATCCACCAACTGGCAATTTACGGGAACTCCGTTACAACTGCGCAAACGCCTGGTCCGCATACGATTTGTCGAATCCATGTCACAGAGAATCGCTGCTGTATTTCGTTCCACAGATGACAAACTTGCTATTAAGAGGTTGTTTGTGGTCTCGTGAGCGTAATTTCTTGGCTCATCGATGTAACGATCATTTATCACATGTCAAATGTGCAAAAACGTTTACAGCGTGTCGTGTGGACTTCGGTACCCAAGCAACGTGAACTACGTTTGAAATTATTGTAGTTCTTTACACAAACACACAGCTGACTATCAGAAAAGTTCACAGACGTGGATTAGAGTTATGAATCTCGCAGAAACCAGTTCGAATATACATCCGTGTTACTACCGTGAAGTAGGTGGACTGTGAATGCTGTGAGAACAGTACGGAACGCTAGTGTCCGGTTTTATGAAGAACTGCACTGGAACGGCACTGGAAGCTGGTGAAATGGCGCTGAAAGCTGGTAATTACTTTTCTGTTCTTTCCAGGTCGACGACACAGCCTGCAACTGACGGCTCGTCACGTTCTGAAAAGCGTTGGCGTCAGGGCCAGAGTCTGCGTGTTTCTCCAGCGCCGTCCATCCGCCAGTCACTGAATTTACGGACAACACGGTGACACGTCATACATGAGACAGCTAGAAACACAGTGATGAGAGAAAGAGTTTCGTCTTTTAGCATACGATACAGTTTTATGTTAACAGAGACAATCTTCTCAGCTTTTCGCTTGGCGGCGGTGAAATCCTTTATTTTATCTGTTATTTATTTCATCATTTTGGCTAAAAAAACTGATCACGATTAGATACCATTCATCCATTGCATAGCGAATGTCTATGTATGCTAGAGTGACATTTTGTACTATGTCTTGAATATTCGAGTTCGTATTTCAAAGTGAATTAATAATGAGGAAAGGAGAATTTGGGCTTAATATTCAGTCGATATTTAGTTCATTAAAGACAGAGCACAAGCCGAAGTTGTACAAGGTTCACGAAGGATAGATGCTGTGTTGTTCTAGAAGGAATTACCCATCTACTCAGACAATGCATTGCCTGACAATTGACGATGTTCCGTAATATGACAAGAGGCGGTAACACGTATTACATCCAGGAACACGGGAGAACTTGATTGTTTTGGTGGTCCAGGTGTTATGATGTCGGGGGTTTAATATTGCATGGGCTTACAGATCACCAAATATCTCAAGAAGGTACAATCACCGGTCAACGATGTCGCGACGCACTACTCCTTCCTCATGTGCGCCTTTCGTTTTTATAGATTACAATGCGCGAGCACATGCCATTGCGCAGTTGAAAGAAATCTTGGAACGAGAGGATACTCTGCAAATGGACAGGATTGTCTTTTCCTCCAATTTAAATCCCACCGAGCGCTTATGGGATACACTAGGGAAACGTATTTTAACACGTCCACATGCACCAATGAGCATACAGCAGTTGTCAATTGTGCTGTGGAGGAATGGAGAGCCCTATCACAACAACTCCTTACCAACCATGTGACCACATAAGGAGCACGTTGCAAATCATACATATCCGTCTGTGGTGGAAGTACAAATACTATTAAGAATCATGTCACACCGTTTGCACTGACCAGGGAAACATCCTGAATCGCTGTGCCTTCAGCGTATTTATTATCTTTGTCATTTCTGTTCGTCTACGCATTTCCTTGAGTTACCTTCTGTACTGTAGTGAACTGTACAATACTGTAAAAGTTCATTTTATGTAACGTCCAAGTTCCATCGAGCTATGTTACTTGTTATTTACTTTCGTCCTTCAGTTGTGCACATCAGTGCACAAAATGGACTGGCAGTTTAACTCTGTACGTGATCAGTAGATACAGTGAGTCTCTCCTAACAGTCGCCAGGCACATTTTGCTAGTGTTTCCACAGATATCTGCAAGTTCATATTTATAATTTGTAGATGGAGTCGGTCGAAAGAAATATTGCTCTTCACATGTTTAATGTGACGCTCATTGTCAATGGAAAGCGTCGGTTTCCTTCCCTCGACAAACAAAATTATCATTAAAGCGGAATTGTGCGTGCCCATTCCTTATGTATTACAACGGGCAGTAGAACAGGTGGATTAAATTATAACCCAACAGCGTCTGAATAGCGCTGCTGCATGGCGGTAGCAGGCAGATAGCGCGGTTCAGGGCGCCACATGAGTCGATGCTGCAATGCAGGTTTGTTCTTGGTATTTTACTCTCTCTGATAATACATATCGATAAAACGAATTTCGCACTAGAATAATTTGGGGCCGTTGTGTCGAATAGGCAAGTTAACTTCCGGTTTAAAATTAGTTTTATTTGTAATGGGAAACAAAAAATATCTCCCATTGACACTGGACTTCTCATGAAAGACGTGATGAGCAGTATTTATTTCTGCCGATGTCAGCTATACACTGCAAACATAAAACTGCATGTTCCTGCGGAAACACCAAGGAATATGCGCTGGACGTATCTTAGAAGAGACACCCGGTAAAGGCAAAGCTGGTCTATCTTCCATCATCTGGCGGATTTGTTATTCTATTAATATAAGTCTCACATTAATGTATCGATATTATGAAAAGGATAGTTGCTATTCAGTATTTAGCGCCGCGGATAGCCACAACGAATATAAGCTTCCGGCCAACAAGGCCTTTGTCAACAATAGACGACACCACACACACACACACACACACACACACACACACAGTCTCTGGCAGCTGAAGCCAGACTACCGCTTTACTGGTGGTCTGGCTTCAGCTGCCAGAGACTGTGGTCATGTATGTGTTAGTTGCATTTGCTTGAGTGAGTGAGTGAGTGAGTGTGTGTGTGTGTGTGTGTGTGTGTGTGTGTGTGTGTGTGTTTTGTTGACAAAGGCCTTGTTGGCCGGAAGCTTATTTTGAGACAGTCTTTTCGTTGTGGCTATCTGTGGCGCAGCATCTCCACTATACGCTGAATAGTAACTATCAAAAGTGGTTCAAATGGCTCTGGGCGCTATGGCACTTAACATCTGAGGTCATCATCAGTCCCCTAGAACTTAGAACTACTTAAACCTAACTAACCTAAGGACATCACACACATCCATGCCCGAGGCAGGATTCGAACCTGCGACCGCAGCAGCAGCAGCGCGGTTCCGGACTGAAGCGCCTAGAACCTCTCGGCCACACCGGCCGGCGAGAGCATAAACCAACAACAACGTAAGCAACAGCAAAAGCAACAAAACATACATGTTGTGGCTGTAGCTGCACCAGAAAATTGTAAAAGGTCTAGTCGTCGACACATTTGGAGTAAGAAACCTTTCTCATCTCATCAGTTTCTAAAGATCAGATGAAGCAATATACCTTACAACGTGTTTATATTAAAACAAAAATTTTATGTACATACAATAGTTTTCTAGAAAAGCTTTATTTCATTTTTTTGGTGGTTGTTGTCGAAGTTTCAAAGCCAGAAAAGTATTTTCTATATTATTTCAGTGAGCTATGATTCTAAGAAGGTGCAGCCTGCACAAACATTTACCACATGACTAAACAGGATAACTACTTTCAAAATTTAACAGGAAATCAAGAAATTATTCGGTGTACTCATCAAAAATTTGCAAGGACAATCAATCAATGGGAATAACTGGTGTGTGTGGTCAGAAGACAGAGGCATATTGTACACACATAAAAACTCAGAAGTGGACCCCGAAGATAAATTTACATTTGATGGACACGGCATGCATGAATTCTTAACTTCTGTACCGGAATGACAGTAAAGCAAATAAAGTTCCACAAAATGACATACATTATCTGCTTGCAATCCGAATGGCTGTGAGAGATTATCTCGTTACGGCACCAAGTGAAATATCTTACGAGGACGGTCGATGATGAAGCATCAGAAGAAGAATTGCCACACCACGAAGATGAAGTGCTACAGAAGCGAAATTTATCCTACAGGAAGAAGATGCTGCGATATGCAAATGATTAGCTTTTCAGAGCATTCACACAAGGTTGGTGCCGGTGGTGACACCTACAACGTGCTGTCATGAGGAAAGTTTCCAACCGATTTCTCATACACATACAGCAGTTGACCGTCGTTGCCTGGTGAAACGTTGTTGTGATGCCTCGTGTAAGGAGAATAAATACCTACCATCACGTTTCCGACTTTGATAAACGTCGCATTGTAGCCTATCGCGATTGCGGTTTATAGTATCGCGACATTGGTGTTCGCGTTGGTCGACATCCAATGACTGTTAGCAGAATATGGAATCTTTGCAAAAACAGACATAATGTCTATTGGGATAACAGCAATCAGTGATTTTATGTTACTTTAAATCCGTCTTGATTGCAATTTTTTTTTTTTTTTTTTTTTTTTTTTTTTTTTTTTTTTTTTTTTTTCATATGACCGGTTTCGGTTCATTCAGAACCATCTTCAGATCTGATATTTAAGTTACAGGAGTAACCCGTCCAATTCAGTTGCTGAATTGGACGGGTTACTCCTGTAACTTAAATATCAGATCTGAAGATGGTTCTGAATGAACCGAAACCGGTCATATGAATAATAAAAAAAAAATTTGCAATCAAGACGGATTTAAAGTAACAGAATATGGAATCGGTGGGTTCAGGAGGGTAATACGGAACGTCGTGCTGGATCCCAACGGCTTCGTATCACTAGCAGTCGCGATGACAGGCATTTTATCCGCATGGCTGTAACGGATCGTGCAGCCACGTCTCGATCCCTGAGTCAACAGATCGGGACGTTTGCAAGACAACAACCACTGCACGAACAGTTCGACGACGTTTGGGGCAGCATGGACTATCAGCTAGGAGACCATAGCTGCGGTTACCATTGACGCTGCATCACAGACAGCAGCGCCTGCAATTGTGTACTCAACGACGAACCTGGGTGCACGAATGGCAAAATGTCATTTTTTCGGATGAATCCATGTTCTGTTTACAGCATCGTGATGGTCGCATCCGTGTTTGGCGACATCGCGGTGAACGCACATTGGAAGCGTGTATTCGTCATCGCCATACTGGCGTATCACCTGGTGTGATGGTATGGGGTGTCATTGGTAACACGTTTCGGTCACCTCTTGTTGGCATTGACGGCGCTTTAAACAGTAGATGTTACATTTCAAATGTGTTACGATCTGTGGCTCTACCCTTCTTTCGATCCCTGCGAAACCCTACATTTCAGCAGGGTAATGTACGACCGCATGTTGCAGGTGCTGTACGGGCCTTTCTGGATACAGAAAATGTTCGATTGCTGCCCTGTCCAGCACATTCTCCAGATATGTCACCAATTGAAACCGTCTGTTCAATGGTGGCCGAGCAAGTGGCTCGTCAAAATAGGCCATTCACTACTCTTGATGAACTGTGGTATCGTGTTGAATCTGTACGGGCAGCTGTAACTGTACACGCCATCCAAGCTCTGTTTGACTCAATTCCCAGGCGTATCAAGGCCGTTATTACGGCCACAGGTGGTGGTTGTGGGTACTGATTTCTCAGGATCTATGCACCCAAATTGCGAGAAAATATAATCCCATGTCAGTTCTAGAGGCTCGACATATTGATCAATAACCTGTTGCTCATGATTTAAAATCTGCACGGAGCTACGACACAACTCGTTGCAAACAGCATAGAAGAAGAAGACGTGGTAGATGTTACGCACAATTTTTTGTGTTTACCAAAAAATGCCTACTGTTTTCGCTTGTATGACATAAAGAAATTAGAATGAAAACGTGGTATCTTTAGACTGTGTACATAATTTTTTTAAATGAATTACTGACTGGTTTTTACGTCCTATAAGTACCTACTTGAAAGAATAATCTATTAAATGCAACATTGGGTTTGAAGTGAAACACAGTATGTTGAATGCATCCGTTCTGCGTCAGGGTACTGTGGTGAAAAATGGGCTGGGAATAGTTTCCCTAGAACAGCATGAAGCACATCTTGGTGCACTGGGTTCCGAAGGTGATGGTATCCCGCATGCACTAGAATTGTTCGTTCACTTCATTGCACACCCAATACTGCTACCACCACAATATTGGTGGTAACAGTATTTGCGCTTCCAGAAACATATTCATGCATATAGTGGAAACACATAATAAAATGACATATCCGCGTAAGAAATAAAATATGAAGTTATCAATTAGTAGAAGTGGAAAAAATTGCACGTTATGAAGAATAAATACACTGTGTATTTCATACAGGTTTTGAGCTAGGTTATTTATTTATTTAATCAGGTAAGATTAGGGTCATCATGCTCTCTCTTACATCCAAGCAAGCCTTCTACATTTTTTTTTCATTGCAGATACAGGTATCTCACGAAAGACGCCCGGGTGGGGTCCGCGGGTCGCACGGCACGGCCACCGGCCGCCGCCGCCGCTGCATCGGCCGGACACCGCTGCGCTCGACTCTCGGACGCTAATCTGCCGGCAGTCGGCTGCGCGCTGGCTTCCCCTGAGTTGAGCATAAACAACGTTGCTATCTGATTACTTTAAGATTACCTCCATTTACCGTAGGTGCTCGAAATGATGTCCTTCTGTGATAAGAGCAGCCTGACATCTCCTTGAGGGGATCTATCTTTAGGTTCAAAAAATAGATTCTTTTTTAAATCGCATTTTTGGATCCATAAAAGTGTTAGAATCTACTCCTGAAACGGTTTTTCCGAATACTGAACGGAAATGATTGTTATTCGCGGTTGAACAAAAAAATGCACCTGCCTGAAATCGGCCTTTTCCACTCACCAGTTTTTTTTCGGGAATTTCGACTCTATAGCCGCGAATAATAATTCTATGTGCTTGCCCATGAGTAAAACTGATGAAGTGATCAAGGAGTTTACGACGTACTAAGGCTTGGAAATCCGACGGCATTCCAGTTCGTTGGAACAGATGAAGGCAAT
Source organism: Schistocerca americana (assembly GCF_021461395.2). NCBI lineage: Eukaryota > Metazoa > Arthropoda > Insecta > Orthoptera > Acrididae > Schistocerca > Schistocerca americana. The sequence goes on from NC_060122.1 coordinate 535,040,302, forward strand.
TTGGGCAACGTATTTCCACAAGTGTTTGACGGATGACCATCCATAACACCAAAATTGTCCGGCTGGGGAAACTAGTTGGTGCAAGTGGCAGATTGCATCTGGACGAATATAAACACGACCAGTCGCTCTCCAAAGAAGTCCAAAAAGTCTTACATCCGATCTACGAGGCCCTTGGGAGGAAACACACAAAATTCACATGAAAGTATGTTTGGAAGCATTTGCATCCTGGTGCGAAGACTGTGGAGATTGCGACTTTCCTGGCAGTGAGTAGTTCAACGAAGGGTATTCAGCAATTCTGAACACCATGACAACGATGGACGTCACTCTGGGACTCTGTTCGAAGCAGTTCGCCAAGCATTCGGACGACCACCGGATTCAAGCGGCCGAAAACCGCGTATCACCGGGCGTACGAGCTGCTCTGGAGCAGCGCAGGATGGCCCACATTGAGCAGAACGCCATGATGAATAGGAAGGACTAGTTTATGGACCCGGAATAGCAGATTGAATATAAGCTGTATAATATTGCATCTATATGTAGTTAAAACTTCAAACGCGTTTTTCTCGAAATAACTTCTTTTTATTGTGTGGTATGGTAAATTCAAATCTACTGAAAAGATTGGCATGATTCTTTGTTTCCGACGTAGCTAACTAAATTATCTAGGAATTGTACCACTTTTATTCCGATCCATCAACTATAAATATTTTGACTTGGCCGACGAAGTCTAAAAATCGATGAAAAAACCCATTTTTTTCAAATGGCCGCCATTTTGTTTCCCATGGTCTAAACAACTTAAGTGAGGTACAACTCCTAAAGAATCTTGTATACTTCGCTAACGTTAACTCAATTTTGATTTTAGACGAGCCGGCTAACCTGTGACATACCGCGCGTGGAGGTCTAAATCGAAATTTGTTTCGTTCCAATGGCATTTTCGCCTTTGTTCTTCGACATTTCCGTTCGAAGAAACTCCGGTGTGTAGAGGAAATTTCAATATACATTTTGACCAAATTTGACACTGATATCTACAACACACCCCAAGAAAAAAATTCTCAAAGACCATGCTTTTTTCGGGCCAAAGATAGTAAACCTCCCCTTAAAACATTAGCGAACACTCGACGAATTTCGGCAGCCGAAATCTGGGCAATAACTACCGGGGCGCTGCCTTTCAATTCTTCGAGCGTGTGGGGATTGCTTGCGTACTCCTCGTCTCTTAACATTCCCCAAACACATAAACCACACCGATTTAGATGTGGAGAAGGAGGCGGCCACTCAACTATCCTATCATCAAAGACACTTCGTATTGTTGTCATAGAAGCATTGTGCTGCATGGAATAGCTGTACATCTTTTCTTTAGGCATTAGTTCTAGAAAAAAAGGATGCAGTGTATTATTCATATACCTGTCAGAACATATTGTTTCGTGGAAAAATATCGGTCCAATAATTCATCGCGTACTAATTGAACATCACACTCCTGTTTTCACATCATGCAGAGCTTGTTGATGTAATTCATGATTATTTTCTGAACTCCAAAATCGATTGTCTTAAGAATTTACGTACCCTGACAAATGCAGCCATTGTTCATAAGAAAAAAGCATCTCAGAATCAACTTCCCCTCGTGCACGGACTGTAACAGCCAGTTGCAATAACGACGTCGAGCAACAGTCCCTGTGTTCCTCAGTTGATGCACTACCGTTATTTTGTGTGCTTTCAGTTCGTGTTCTGTGAGCAGATGCTGTTGACACACCAGTCTGAAGTGCCCAGCTGTGCAGAGATTTTATCGGACTTCTTTCCAAGGCCTGCCATATCTCGTCTAAATAATTTTTGGTTAAAACACTAGTTTCTTTAGTCATTTGCCTGTGTAACACAGATCCAGTCTCTTGAAATTTCTTCACTAATCTGCGTATCGTCGGATCATTGGGAAAATGCACACCAGGAAATTTTCTTATGAATTCAAGCCGACATTCCACATATGATTTTGTTTTTGCATAGCTCAACACAAGAAACACTCATTGATCCTTAATGTGTACCAGATCGAATGGAAACGAGACAGCAAACTCAAAACAAAAGACCAGACCTTTCAGTCGCACAGTATGGAAGACACGCGCCCGATGGTTCTGTCTGAGGACTGGGCCCGGCGACATATGGGTAGGGACAAAATGGCTCCGAGCACTATGGGACTGAACTGCTGTGGTCATCAGTCCCCTAGAACTTAGAACTAATTAAAGCTAACTAACCTAAGGACATCACACACACCCATGCCCGAGGCAGGATTCGAACCTGCGACCGTAGCAGCAGCGCGGCTCCGGACTGGAGCGCCTAGAACCGCACGGCCACCGCGGACGGCTGGGCAGGGACAGCTCCTGACCCGGCGCGGTTGCAATAATGACTTCTAGCAGCATTGTTTAATACGATTAAACACAACAAAAAAAACTAAAAAAAAAGAAAACACCAGTACACTCAGTAGTACGTGTAGGGAGCACGCGCGGTGTATTGGTGTCTGAGAACTATGTAAAGCGACAAACGGCAGACGCAGCGGCAACAGCCAGCAAACGGACCTCACGATCGGTGGACCCCTGCCGAGCGTATTTCGTGAGATACCCTGTATTAAAGTAAGCATTTTATACTAAATTTAGGAAAGTAGAAGTTACAATAGTAAATGTAAAAAACACACACGCAAAGTTTATATTCGTACATCGTAATTCAGCAATAATTAGAGATTATAGTAAGGTAGATTTTCAATTATAAGTTTATTTTTCATATTTGATATCTTTACATTATTTAATTAAAATTATGAGTGAGCATGGAGAAAGTGATGGACAAGGGAGAAAAAGATGAATGTGGTAACACTCACCTGAAGAATATGAGGAAGAAGATGGCGTGACTTGTAGAAAAAGGACGAGAGAAGAAGTTAATTGGAAGGAGATAGGAGCATTGGCTTTGTTAACTGACAGAAGGGAAGCTGGCTATATATCATAATTATAGTAAAGTGCTATGAGTAAGACAAAGAGACTGCATCAAATTTTTCTTAAAAGTAGCAGGGCGTTGAATTGAGCGAAGTGTGCAGGGCAACTTGTTCCAGAGTCGAACGGCAGTGACAGCGGAGGAGTTAGCAAATTTTTTTATTTTGTGAATGGGCACAGACAGGATACTAGATAGGTGAGACCTTGTGTTCGTATTATGATTGCACGAAAGATGTTTAATCTCTGAAGCGAAGTACTGGGGTGCATGCGCTCGACGAATCCATGAAGAATGCGTATGGTAGTACCGTAATTTGTCCGGCCGCTACCATCCTCACCGCGCGTATGAAGCACTGGCATACTCATAACGACGAAAGTTACAGGCGTTACTCACACAATCATTCATGGTTAGCTCTAACCGTCTTGTGTTTCCACTACTAATGATATGTTAAATTACTTCCAGTAAAACGAACGATTCCACGAGTTAGCGTTTCACATCCTGTGAGAATACGTTCCGAAACTTTTTGAGGGCTTAGAGGCAAGCAGAAGTCTTCCGGCACATGCAGACAGGATTTTCTGTTCAATTGAAAAACCCATCCAATACTATACCCAAGTTCTTCACCGCTTTCTGATGTGGTATTGGGATGCTGTTAGGTTGAACGGGAGGCAACTGATCGCGCGAAAGTGTGAACTTATTAATTTGTCATATCTCTTTATATTCGATGAATTATTCTGATACAATTCTACCCTTGAATGACGTTTACTAATTTTCTATCTTCATACTCGCAGAATCCATGCGAAAAGTAGTTCATAAAATAGCTATGCCATGAGCGCATAAGTATTCTTTGTAGTACTCTCTCTGGTGGTTGTTTAGGGAAAGAAAGAAAAAAGAAAAAAAAAAAAAGCTTCCGAGATTGTCTTCGTGCCGATTAGCCCGAGCTTGGTTTGAAGAATTGTAATCTGATTGTTGAGATTTATGACAGAAGATAACAGAGACGAAATTGTACGATTCAATGGGAAATATATATATATATATATATATATATATATATATATATATATATATATATATATTGCTCCTTTATATGAAAGGTGTGTATTTGACAATTGATAATTAATGATATTCATCGATATATTGCGTAGTTGTTAATCAGAAGGGAACTCCCAAAAGACTGGATACGAACCTGCATTTAATAATCCAAGAGCTCCATTACTTCTTCGGAAGGTTAAACTTCATCAAAGCCAAATATCCGCTTGATCTGAGGTTTCCAGACTGATTATTCAACGCTCCCAAAATTACGAGGCATTTTATTTGTACAGATTAGCAGACTGCCGCAAAGCACGAGCCTGCAGAGAAGAAGAATCATCGCCTGATTTCATTCTAACAAGTAAAATTTCTGAATCATTTTTAGTGACTGAGCTATGACTGTGTTTCCTATCATGAATGATTGATTGCTAGAACGAATTGAGAGCTACAGAATTACGTAGAAAAGATAGGATGAAAAATTACAAATTCCTGACCGCACACTAAAATTACTTGCGACCTTTTTATATTTAGTTTAAGCACCAGGTAGTTAGTCGACTTTGCAACTGAAGACAGGTCATTACTTGTCTGCGTAATCGCAGTATTTATATCTTCAAAGCTGCCACTTAGGTGGAGCTCCGGGTCGTCAGGAATTATATTTACAGAAAGACAAAAGCTGTAAATTATCATTGACAAAAAACGAAAACAAAAGTGAGCCTCAGACTGACTTTTGTGGCACTCCTGAAAGAGCAAGTTTCCAGAATAATTTTTCATTCCCACAGACAACATTTTGCTGTCTGTTTTTCAAGTAGGTTTCAAACCACTTCAGGGCTCTATGTGAGAAATGTTAGGGTGGAATAAAACTAAATGAATAATAACTCACAGGTCAATAACACCACAACAGGTTTAGGCACTGCTGTAACCACCGACTCAAACAACCAGACTATTTACTCACCGCCACAACCGACAGTGTCAGATATGCGCAGCAGGCAGTGAGCACACTGCAAAGTTTATTATGTATCTCGCGTTCCTCTACTACGTGATGTCGAGTAGGGTGCGCCTGTCGTTTACAGAGTGGGATAAAGCTGCTCGCACAGAGAGAGCAAACCACTATCGTATTCAGTCTCCATAATAATCACAACACACGCGCCGGCTACGCTGTTATTGACTACCTACGCCGCGAGTTCTTACACTGCTGTTTGTGTATGCATTTCTCGTAACAGTACGATGAACTTTGACTTTACACACGGACTTTTAGTATTTCACAGTGTTCATTCATATCATAACCGCAGCGAGCGTAATTTTGTGTTGTGAGCTGAAACGCCACCGAATTTTGAACCATTGTCTTTGTTCAACTGAAGGGAACAGTAACGTCGTTCCAAAAGCCACAAAATGCTTACATAGGTAATATATTTACAGTCTGAGGAACAATGTGTCAGTAACAAATATTTAACACTCTCATAACATTCCACATATATTAGGCGGTGGTATCTCACACAATGGATTAAACCTTTCCCAAACGTCCTTCTGGGATATTGAGGAATGCCTAAATGAAAAATTTAATTCTATTAGTCACAGATATTTCGGAAGTATTGTAAGTTAATGCAGTTAAATTTCAACTGTATCAGTCTGCCAATGCTTTGTAAAAGCATTACAAACACATGTAACAGGAAAATCGGATGTAACAGTTGGAGTTAACATTTCCCTCGAAAACTTAAGCAACTGCTTATCCGTTTCATCAGTGCTATTATTGTAGTATGGCGTTAGGATGCAGGCCATCCGTGAAAGAAGAGACACTGAGTATGAGGTGAAATATGAGTAAAGTAAGCTTAGCATGTCCCACAGCATCATTAAACGTTGTTTCTACGTTATTTATCTTACTAAAGTACATCATTTACGAGAATTGCCGTGGGTTATCGCCCCCTTGCGGGTAGTACACGCGGAAAGATAGGATACATTATTTTCCATGTTATTGCAGCCTGCAAAGGATGCTTTTCGCGGCATGAGTTCTACTTTAGAATGTAACCTACTGTGTCTCAGGGGTGTCGAGTGGGGTACGTAGGGTGCTCTCATATAATACCAGGAAGATAAGCGCTTGTGACTGTCAAGAAAATACCAAGATTTGTGTTTCAGAGAGAGCGTAGCAAGTGGCTACAAATAAACAATGTCTGAGGCCATTTGGAAGTTACTGAAGACGGGTGCGACACTGGTTGCTTGATTCTGCACGAACTTGTCGTAAAAAGGAGGCTTATCATTTGAAGGGCCCAGATGTGCGGAGAAGAATCCTGAGAAAGATGTACTGTGGTAGAGTTACGTGTTCTTCTCCAAAGATTTTGGTTCCGTTAAGGAAAGGTACAAGTGAAATTACAAAACGGTCGTAAATAATTGCAGGGAACTGAAAATTTGTTTCATAACATATCTTGGCACGCTGAATTCATTTTTTTTAGATCAAACAAATTGTTACGCTGACAATAGGTAAATCCAATTTGCTAAAAAAAATTTTTTCGCACTTCTTGATTTTTTATTTTTGAGTTTTGGAAAATCAATATATTTTTTTCAAATCCATATGCGGAGTTTTTGGTTATCACGGAAAGCATTCACAAAAAAATCTGAGCCAAAAATGCTTAAAATTGACAAAGGAGTAGCATTCTTTTATTGTGGCCATTTTGATTTTTTTTTTCAAAAAAGTTGAATTATAGGTAGTTTTCTATCACTGGATAGAGCTGTACAGTGCAGAAATTTAACTGAAGCATTAATTTTTTATGAATGTGTCTGTATATGTGCATAAACTATATATGTGCATAATCTGTTCGTACTCCGTCATTGTGTATGTGTGTGCTCCACATGTAGATCCGAAATCAACGTAAAGAAATGGTGGCGACGAGGTGTGAGGTTCTTAGGGCGTGCATGCGGTCAACATTCGACAGTGTTCAGTTACTTCACATAACTTTATTCATAACACGATACACACGTACAATCTAGCGGTAACGGCCCTGCAGACCATCAACTCTAACGCAACGCTGAAGGCCGGCGATTGATGACAGCACAAAGCCTGGCGACCAGAGAAGACCCACTTACATTCCGCGTGGCCAGCTGTAACTGCGTCGACGACCCACCGGTACGGATGCAGCGAAGACAAAAATGTGTGATGTAATAATATTGAAAATAAAGAATAAAGTTTTCAAACGTATCAAATCGTCTTTTCTTTATTTTTCCTCCATAATGGGCCAAACGTTGTACAATGTAGCAGTAATTCTATTTTACACTAAATTCATGTCACATATTACAAATACGGAATTTTAATAATTTATTTACACTTTTCCTATGTATATATGTCACTATACTTCAATTTATTTGAAAAAACCAATATGACCGAAATTAAAAATGCTCCCCCGTCAGGTTTAAAAAATTTTGGCACAAAACGTTCTTGTGAATACAATTCGTGATAGCAAACAACTTCAGGCATGGGTTTGAAAAAATATTGATTTTTCGTCTGCCAGCCAAGATTATAGCGCTTCTTGGCTCTGTTAAGGATGACTTGGGTTTGAGGAAGCCCGGTGTGTACAAGATTCCTTGCCACTGTGGGAAGGCTTGTATTGGTCAGACAATCCTGACCATTCAGGACCGATGTGTTGAGCACCAGCGGCACACACGGTTGTTTCAGCCTGAGAAATCTGCAGTGGCGGAGCACTGTCTCATCGAGGGACATAGACTGCTGTATGACGAGACACAAATGGTTGCCCCTGCATCTCGCTATTGGGACTGTGTTTCGAAAGAATCCATGGAGATTCGTTTATCTGATAATCTCATTAATAGAGACAAGGGTTACCTTTTAAGTAAGACTTTTAACCCGGTGTTATCAGATATTAAAAAACAACGGTCTGTGTTTCGATCGTCGGAATAATTTTTAATTTTTGGTAGCGATATCTCGATTTCGCCTGTTTCCACCACTGGCGGCACGGTATGTTTACTTGCGCTAGAGGGCAGTTGCGGCATCTTCTCGTGCACGCGTTGTGGGCCTTCCCTCCGGCTGCACACCCGAGAAGAATACTATCAATTATCACGCCGGGAAAGCCTTCGTAATCAGGAACAGAATCATATTGACCAACCTCGAATCCAATGTAAAATGGTCGTTGAATACCATTCACAGAATCGCCTTTACGAGTACAGCCTCTACTCCTCCACAAGAACTGCAGGATGCTCACCAAACCAAGACATTGCGCCTACTGAAAATGGCACATAGACCGCTAACGATCGATGCCCCGTACACGTCAGTATTCCCACCACAACTCACATAGTGGCCTTTCCAATTACAGGAGGTCTTTTTGCCGATCACTGTACTTTCCCTCCAGATGCCTTCACCAGTAACTATGATCTAAAATAATGTTCAGCCTCGAAATGTAACTTGACGAGCAATGAATCCAGTGACCACATTCAGCACAATTCTTTGAGTCAGAACCGAGTAGTGTCGCTTCGCATGCTGAATTAAAAGATTTGTAATAAGTTTCGTATCCTCTTATTTGCTTTTCAACGTTTACAAATATGAGCGCAATTTACACAAATTACGCCCCTATGTGCATCACCGCGCGGACGATTCCGATAAGAGATGATTAAGTTACATTTGCTATACCGAAGGCAGCACAGCTCGCTAGAGACGGCACCAGAGTGGTAACCGTGAACCTTAGCCGCTGCACTATGTTCGCTGGTCGAAACATTACGAGTATAGAAGGTACGCACGAAACGTCAACATCGATTTTCTCGGAAAGTAGGGTTCAAATGGTTCAAATGGCTCTGAGCACTATGGGACCTAACATCTGAGGTCATCAGTCCCCTAGAACTTAGAACTACTTAAACCCAACTAACCTAAGGACATCACACACATCGCTGGCCGGGGTGGGCGAGCGGTTCTAGGCGCTACAGTCTGGAACCGCGCGACCGCTACGGTCGCAGGTTCGAAACCTGCCTCGGGCATGGATGTGTGTGATGTCCTTAGATTAGTTAGGTTTAAGTAGTTCTAAGTTCTAGGGGACTGATGACCTCAGAAGTTAAGTCTCACAGTGCTCAGAGCCATTTGAACATCATACACATCCATGCCAGAGGCAGGATTCGAACCGGCGACAGTAGCGGTCGCGCGCTTCCAGACTGAAGCGCCTACAACCGCTCGGCCACAGCGGCCTGCGGAAAGTAGGGTCCTTAGCACTAGTAGCTTCTGCACAGGTACCCAGCACAGATTCTTCTGCAACCTAACTTAGATTCATCAAAATACGTGATTAACCTGATGGTCTCCTTGCAAGTGTATCAGTATTCAAGACTATTCGTTCCTATCAATATGTTAGTCTCATTGTGTATCATTCAACTTCACAGAAGAACCGACTGCTATACAGCTTGTATTCTAATTAACAACCCAAACACATACAACTGAAAGCATGCGATGCTAGAAGCAAAAATGTCTCACTAAACGTGGGCTCTAAAACAGATGTATTAAGAGCTGTGAGCACTTCGCCATCTTCGATACTGTGAAACAAGTCTCTTCTGCTGCAAGCTCTTTACTTTTCATATATTCTGAGGAAGTTATATGGACCAAAACAAGAAAAAAACTGTCCCTACACATGGGCTATAAAGCGCGTACCTTATGAGCTATGAATACTCTTCATTAGAAGAAATGTGTTTCACAGAAGACGAACAAGTGCTCCCAGCTCTTAACGTACGGATTTTGTATCCCATGTCTCCTCAGACTTTTTTTGGTCATAGTATCGTGTACTTTCAACTATACGCATTTATGCCATTCATTACGATGCATTACATACAAAGTTATATATATCTGAATAATTAAGTTTACATAGTGTAAATGAACTTATTACCTTGCTATCTATTTCTAGATATTTTTGTAGATGTTTGTCTTTATTAGCCGCCTCTGCTACCAACATATCAAAATCAATGTTCTCCGCTGTATGTTGTACAACATGCATGTTATGAACTGAGAGTGGCTTAATTTATGGCAAACAAAAAAGCACAGATAACTTTACACCTGGCTTACCCTGTGAGGATCTGTGGAACGACGTAATAAAACTTTTGTATTACACGATAATTAAACTGTCACGTGCTGGAACGATTTGAACATATTATGTTACTCACTTCCTCTGAGAAATGCAGACTGACTTAAGAGTTATTTCTGTGGGCACATGGGGCTGTACTGTCCAGATAAAAACGCTTTCCTCTCATTATGGATGGCAACCTGCTAGATGGATCTCACTCAGTGCATTACGTTGCATCATTACGAGCAGTAGATGTTGCATACTCCACTACTCCGATAATGACCTGTACAGTAAATTTTGAAGGCAAGCTTGAGTTAAGCCCTTGGCGCAATATCAATTCCGTTACGTCGGACATAAGTTTATCTGCGAGATTATATACGGTACATCAGCTACACAAGCCTCGTTGCGTCATTAGGTAGACGTGGCGCCGTAACTTCAGCTTCTTCGTGTACGTAGCCTGAGAGCTGCCCACCCCTCTAACTGCTGTCGAGCCAGTCTCAGTAAGTACACTCATGGAAATAGAAAAAAGAACACATTGACACCGGTGTGTCAGACCCACCATACTTGCTCCGGACACTGCGAGAGGGCTGTACAAGCAATGATCACACGCACGGCACAGCGGACACACCAGGAACCGCGGTGTTGGCCGTCGAATGGCGCTAGCTGCGCAGCATTTGTGCACCGCCGCCGTCAGTGTCAGCCAGTTCGCCGTGGCATACGGAGCTCCATCGCAGTCTTTAACACTGGTAGCATGCCGCGACAGCGTGGACGTGAACCGTATGTGCAGTTGACGGACTTTGAGCGAGGACGTATAGTGGGCATGCGGGAGGCCGGGTGGACGTACCGCCGAATTGCTCAACACGTGGGGCGTGAGGTCTCCACAGTACATCGATGTTGTCGCCAGTGGTCGGCGGAAGGTGCACGTGCCCGTCGACCTGGGACCGGACCGCAGCGACGCACGGATGCACGCCAAGACCGTAGGATCCTACGCAGTGCCGTAGGGGACCGCACCGCCACTTCCCAGCAAATTAGGGACACTGTTGCTCCTGGGGTATCGGCGAGGACCATTCGCAACCGTCTCCATGAAGCTGGGCTACGGTCCCGCACATCGTTAGGCCGTCTTCCGCTCACGCCCCAACATCGTGCAGCCCGCCTCCAGTGGTGTCGCGACAGGCGTGAATGGAGGGACGAATGGAGACGTGTCGTCTTCAGCGATGAGAGTCGCTTCTGCCTTGGTGCCAATGATGGTCGTATGCGTGTTTGGCGCCGTGCAGGTGAGCGCCACAATCAGGACTGCATACGACCGAGGCACACAGGGCCAACACCCGGCATCATGGTGTGGGGAGCGATCTCCTACACTGGCCGTACACCACTGGTGATCGTCGAGGGGACACTGAATAGTGCACGGTACATCCAAACCGTCATCGAACCCATCGTTCTACCATTCCTAGACCGCCAAGGGAACTTGCTGTTCCAACAGGACAATGCACGTCCGCATGTATCCCGTGCCAGCCAACGTGCTCTAGAAGGTGTAAGTCAACTACCCTGGCCAGCAAGATCTCCGGATCTGTCCCCCATTGAGCATGTTTGGGACTGGATGAAGCGTCATCTCACGCGGTCTGCACGTCCAGCACGAACGCTGGTCCAACTGAGGCGCCAGGTGGAAATGGCATGGCAAGCCGTTCCATAGGACTACATCCAGCATCTCTACGATCGTCTCCATGGGAGAATAGCAGCCTGCATTGCTGCGAAAGGTGGATATACACTGTACTAGTGCCGACATTGTGCATGCTCTGTTGCCTGTGTCTATGTGCCTGTGGTTCTGTCAGTGTGATCATGTGATGTATCTGACCCCAGGAATGTGTCAATAAAGTTTCCCCTTCCTGGGACAATGAATTCACGGTGTTCTTATTTCAATTTCCAGGAGTGTATATCGAGTGTGGGGGCGTGTGCCCTGTCCCCGTCAAATAGACCAGAGCTGTCGTTTCCTAAATCGCTGCAGGCGGAATTCTGAATAGATACTTCAAATAGTCCTCGACTGAGTTTATTCGCTAATTACCATGATTCCCGCATGCCCCATAACAGCAGTCAGTTAACCTAAGGTTGGAAAATAGTGTCTGCTGTCTGGTTGGTTGATGTGTGGGAGGGGACCAAACTGCGAGGTCATCGGTCCCATCGGGTTAGGAAAAGATGGGGAAGGAAGTTTACCGTGCAGTTTCAAAGGAATCATACCGGCATTTGCATGAAGCGATTTAGGAGAAGCACAGAAAACCTAAATCAGGATGGCCGGATGCGGCTTCGAACTGTAGTCCTTCCGAATGCGAGTCCACCACCTCGCTCGGTGACCGCTATCTGTACCTAAACAGCGCGAACATCTTCTGGTAACATTTTATTAAACTGACTGTCATTGGAACATTTTAAGACGTTGGCTATTATTGGACGAGGTAAAATTTCCCATTAATTTGTTTTCATTGCTGTACACTTTTCAGATTTATGCCAGTAATTCTTATCAGTGTATCATAGCTAAAATATAGCACAAACACAAGTTACGTTGTCGAAATAATTTACAAAAGAGGATTCAAATAAGTACAGTCCACCATTATGGCTATGCTTTGGTGAACGTCCTGGAACCCACCCATTCACGCATGCAATACTGCAGTCGCACTATTACACTGGTATGTACGCCAGATCCATTTAAAAACGGTTTCATAGCCGACATAAAATAAAGTGAGGTTTCAATTCATCCCATAACAGCTAAATGTTAAATATTCTGTCATTCAGTCACTTTGTGGTGACTACGGAGCCTGTTTCTAACAAAGTAATTTCGTTTTTGTGTTGTTGAATTTGTAACTATTTGTGCATTGTTTTTTCTAAGTTACGAACTGGGAACCAGTCCGGAATTTCCCTAAATGAGTGAAATTAATGTGCTGCCAAAGATTCAACTCTTTCACTAGATAGCTCTTACTTGATACCTTAGTCATGCAAAATTTTCAACGTCAACATTTACATTACAATTAGGAAAGTATCATCAACTGATTAAACTATATGAAATATAACTCTTCAGTATATAGTAGACTGCATGGAAAGAGATGCATCTTCTGGAACACTAAGGCACACAGCATACCGCATTTCTGCGTCAAAAATTTTTCAGTGTCGACTGCTTTCATTACAACCTCAGGTACCTTTCTAAATTCACTGGAAGCGTCAAACTCCCGTCTGGTATCATACATACAGCCACAAGCTTGGATTAAGGGAGATTAATTTACTTGGCCATCGCTACCAAATTCTACAGGTAAATGTATTTTCTTTGTTCCAGATAATGTCGAATTTGGGGACCAGTAGTAGTCGAACACAATCAGTTCCAGTACCTCGGAGGCAAAATACTGATGTACGTATTACGAAAGATGTAAGAAGGAGACTAGGACCGGTAAAGATCACAATTCCTTGCATGGAGGTGACCTAGTCTGTGGGGAAGCCGTAAAGGAAGAGAACTGAAGCGGCTGAGATGGGGTGTTACAGAAGATTGCTGAAAACTGGAGTGATAAGGAATATGGAGGTCCTCCGCAGATGAATGGGGAAAGAGATATGTGGAGAACACTAACAAGAAGAAGAGGTGGCATGACGGGATATGCATTAGTATTTCAAGGTGTAGCTTCAATGACACTGTAGGAGGCGGTAGGGGGCAAAAACTGAAGGTAAGTGCAGATATTTGATGTATACAACAAATGATCAACAAATAATCGAGAATGTTGCAAGTAAGTGCTACTCAGACATGAGGAAGTTAACAAAGATAAGGCAATTCTGGTAAACCACATCGTCAGAAGCATGATGGGAGAAAAAGGAAAAAACTCAGGTGATGGAAGTGCAGAAGGGAAACTCGCTATCTGGTTTTGACACCAGTCCAAACAAATTTCTTTTCTGATAATTTTCAGGGGCTTCAGAAACCATGTGGCAATAGTCCATTTATAAAGCATGTCGAATCGAAACACCTTTCAGCCGTCTAAATTTCCATTTGCTCTTTTATTGAGCAACCAGTTTCGGGCGAAATATTACGACTTCTTCAGGCCCCCCGACCGACATGTAGGAAGATTCCCACTTCTGGTGCAGTCGAAATGGGGGCCAAAGTTCAACAACTGGTATTCGTAGATTTCTACTTGACACACCGATCCCTTCGATCATCACTGACGACGGTCGGCTTGGTAAAGGCAGACTATGTTGATAATCACAAACGCTTTTATACCACTTGTTGTTAGTTGGTTTATTGGCAAGTATTTGCTAAATTTTCTCATCAAAGGTACGCCACAGAGACACACGGAACTTAGTATGAATAGAGGAAACTGTTCATAATACGTTTCCGACAGAAACGTATAGCTTTAAGGTCTATTAGAGACCTATTATGTTCTTACCTCTGTGCTTCGCTAACTGCACCGAAGGTGGAAATAAACACTGAGCCCTCTGTGAATAGCGCTAATTGAGATGAAGTCAACCTAAATTACCTGACATGGCGAGAACATGAAGGATTCTGGGCCAGCGTCGACAGAAACATTCAGCGTTAATGCTTGCCACAGGGGGGTCCTCTTCATAGTAGAATCTAAGGATTACCCGGAAATCAATGCTGAATATTAGAGTTTACGAGGGACCATTTGAGCTGTCTCACATTATCAAATACGTGGTGTTTATTGTTATAAGACGGTTTGTTGTCTTTCATGCGACAATGCTGAAGACCTCTCATAAAGCGTTATTTCTGTTGACTGCACTTTGAAACCAAACTGTAGAATTAAATTCTGATCTAAAGTTAATAGAAGTTAGGATCAGGTTTCGGTAGACTGTTGACTATGAAAACATTTAAGAATTACACATTCAATGAATCTTCTGCAGATATTAAATGGGGCGTGGAGAACAGATTGCAGACTTGAAACCATGTAGATTTGAGAAGGTGAGAGTGGTTTCATTATAATAGTGACTACTAGCTACGTGTCAAGCAAACTGATAGAAGAATATGTAAATAGGAGTTCAAAAGAAAGATGAAAAATACTGAGTGAACGATAACTGATAGTGACAATGAACTTTATTTAGATATTGGGAATTTCAGTGTAAATGTTACTGTTATTTTAAATATCTAGGTGTAACTATACTTGTGAAAGCAAGTGTGTATAAAATACAAATAAGACTGACCTAACGACAAGTGCAGCTCTAAAGTAAAACTATACAGGGTGGTCCATTGATCGTGACCGGGCCAAATATCTCACGAAAACGAAAAAACTACAAAGAACTAAACTTGTCTAGCTTGAAGGGGGAAACCAGGTGGCACTATGGTTGGCCCGCTATATGGCGCTTCCATAGGTCAAACGGATACTAACTGCGTTTTTTAAAAAATAGGAACCCCCATTTTTATTACATATTCGTGTAGCACGTAAAGAAATATGAATATTTTAGTTGGATCACTTTTTCGCGTTGTGACAGATGGCGCTGTAATAGTCACAAACATATGACTCACAAGTTAAGACGAACAGTTGGTAACAGGCAGGTTTTTTAAATTAAAATACAGAACGTAGGTACGTTTGAACATTTTATTTCGGTTGTTCCAATGTGATGCATGTACCTTTTTGAACTTATTTCTAAGAACGCATGCTGTTACAGCGTGATTAACTGCAAATACCACATTAATGTAATAAATGCTCAAAATGATGTCTGTCAACCACAATGCATTCGCCAATACGTGTAACGACATTCCTCTCAACAGCGAGTAGTTCGCTTTCCGTAATGTTCGCACATGCATTGACAATGTTGTCAGGCGTTGTCGGTGGATCACGATAAATATCCTTCAACTTTCCCCACAGAAAGAAATCCGGGGACGTCAGATACAATGAACATGCGTGCCATGGTATGGTGCTTCGACAACCAATCCACATGCCACAAAATATGCTATTCAATACCGCTTCAACCGCACGCGAGATATGTGCCGGACATCCATCATGTTGGAAGTACATCGCCATTCTGTCATGCAGTGAAACATCTTCTAGTAACATCGGTAGAACATTACGTAGGAAATCAGTATACACTGCACCATTTAGATTGCTATCGATAAAATGGGGGCCAATTATTCTTCCTCCCATAATGCCATACCATACATTAATCCTCCAAGGTCGCTGATGTTCCACTTGTCGCAGCCATTGTGGATTTTCCTGTTTGTGTTCCCGCTGTTGGTGAATGACGCTTCGACGCTAAATAGAACGCGTGCAAAAAATCTGTCATCGTCCCGCAATTTCTCTTGTGCCCAGTGGTAGAACTGTACACGACGGTCAAAGTCGTCGCCATGCAATTCCGGGTGCATATAAATATGGTTCGGGTGCAATCGATGTTGATGTAGCATTCTCAACACCGACGTTTTTGAGATTCCCGATTCTCGCGCAATTTGTCTGCTACTGATGTGCGGACTAGCCGCGACAGCAGGTCGTGGTTGACGTTTCACATGTGGCCGAAACTTCCTGTTTCCTTAAATAACGCAACTATCCGGCGAACGGTCCGGACGCTTGGATGATGTCGTCCAGGATACCGAGCAGCGTACATAGCACACCCCCGTTGGGCATTTTGATCACAATAGCCATACATCAATACGATATCGACCTTTTCCGCAATTGGGAAACGGTCCATTTTTACGCGGGTAATGTATCACGAAGCAAATAGCGTCTGCACCGGCGGAATGTTACGGGATACCAAGTACTTATACGTTTGTGACTATTACAGTGCCATCTATCACAAAGCGAAAAAAGTGGTCCAACTAAAACATTCATATTTCTTTACGTACCACACGAATGTGTAATAAAAATGGGGTTCCTATTTTTAAAAAAACGCAGTTGATATTCGTTTGACCTATGTCAGCGCCATCTAGCTGTCCAACCATAACGCCATTTGGTTTCCCCTTTCATGCTAGACGAGTTTCGTTCTTTGCAGTTTTTTCGCTCGATGCTTATTTCTTGAGACATTTGGCCCGGTCGCTGTCAATGGACCACCCTGTATATGAAGAATGGTATCTGTTTGCAATTCGTGCAAATATACAGTTTTATTTCAAATTTTGCACACTTTACCTTCAACACAATAGGAAAACCAATGTCTACATATAATTTCGTAATGTGATATAAAACATATTGTATATAATATATAAAGGGGAAATACTGTTACAGAACTTTTATAAATGTTCTTGGCCGATTTACTTTAAATTTCTTCATGACCCCCTATTGAATATCTATTCAGACATCGGTTAATAATTTGCTTTTGCTATCTATATATATATTTCTTAGCCGGCCGGTGTGGTCGTGTGATTCTAGACGCTTCAGTCTGGAACCGCTTGACCGCTACGGTCGCAGGTTCGAATCCTGCCTCGGGCATGGATGTGTGTGACGTCCCTAGGTTAGTTAGGTTTAAGTAGTTCCAAGTTCTAGGGAACTGATGGCCACTGATAAGTCCCATAGAGCTCAGAGCCATTTGAACCAGTTATTTCTTACGAAACCAATAACATGAAAAATCAAAAAAAAGAATGGCGTTGGTTGGATCGCAATACTTGAATTACATCCAGAGAAATTGCAGATTGAATCCGACTCTTGAAATAAACGTAACGCGCGGCTATTGCACATGCCGAGATGCAGGCGCTAATCCTATGTTGTTCGCAATTATGATGTGATTTACGTACTACGATGTAACAAACACTTTACTTATTGCCGTTTACACTTTTATTAAGTTGGCTGGAAACAATAAGATGCCTGGTCACACACAGTGAAAAATAAGGAAAGGATTTGCTCGTTCGTGCTTTATTCATCTTTACTACGGTACTAGAATGGGCTTAACTGTAACGAAAAACTGAATATCACCGACTGGGGAAAACATAATTAACGGCTAACCAAATATGCAACAGAGGGGTGGAAGGTAGTTGTATGTAGTTCTGTGACTTGTCATGTGTGTTGTTGCCAGTTCACTTAATTCCAGTGTAAACAGCAGTAAGTACAGCTTTTGTTGCATCATAGTACGTCAATCACTTCGCAATTACGAGCAACGCTTGCATCTCAGGATGTGCAGTAGCAGCGTTTTAAGTTTATTTCAAGCGTCAACTTCGTGTTGCAATTTATTGGGATGTAATTCACGTATTGCGGTGCAACCAAAGCCATTCCTTTTTCCAATTTTTCATGTTAATGTTTGGGTGAGAAATAATACTGGGTGTTCACGTAAAAAAACATTAATGCTCAAAATAGTATTTGCTTACTTTTTAGAATGAATCATAGTTTTTACTTTCGTGAGCCCCTGCCTTACATCCTTGAAAGTCTTTTCTCAATGTCTATTATTGTTCCAGAGATATTTGCACTGAAACTTTTACCTCTCTCTCCCCCCCCCCCCCCCCCCCCCAAGTCCCCCTGTTACCAAGTTTCAAAAAGTACTTCACCGATTTACTCAAAGTTCTACATTCAGATGATATATATATATATATATATATATATATATATATATATATATATATATATATATATATTACATTAATTTATAATATAACAAAGAATCAGATCATAATGTATCCATAGGTGAGGACATATTCATTCACTGTATTCCGCTGACAATTAATGATCCAAATATGCCCTTCGATTTAAAGGGAGTGTCTCCTGGTGTAACCAATAGCTCCTTCAGATTAACCCCTCCAAAAGTCAGGCAATAATTATAGAACACACCTTCCGTTTCCTCACCATTTAAGACCGCACCATCCAGCTAACTGCCTTGGACTAACCTTCGACCGTCAACTAGCGTCGGAATCTCACCTACTAGCCACCCAACAGAAAGCCCACAGTAGACTACTAAAATCACTAAAGCTTGCAACCGGCCGATCGCGGGAACTGCACCCCTCCACTGTCCACACGTACAAATCCCGGATCCAATCCCACTCTCCGAAGTTCTATAAGTCCATTCAGATCCTCGAACACCATGCTCCCCTCCTGGCTTTCCACATCCATTTGCTTCCCGCACAAAGATCCTTCGCCAGCTCATCAGATTCCCACCTCTCCTTACCTACATTAAACACCTCCGAGTAACCTACACCATCCGTATACTCCACTCCAATAATTCTACTGTGCCCCCCCCCTTCTCCTTTCGAATCCTAGTGTGCTGCCGCGCCTCTACCTACACATGTCTTCAACCCTTAACCTGCACGCCCACCACCTCTACTCCCAAAGAAATTTCAACCATTTTCCTCTCCCAGACCACGAACTCTGCCCCGACAGATATCCGTCTTATCAACTCTGAACCCTTGAATAATTTTAACAAAACCATTGGCTGTAACTGAAACCAACGTCGTTTATTCTTTTTAAAATATGCTACGAGTTTCGACATCAAATGGTGCCATCTTCAGGCCCCAAGCGCGACCTGCCATCCACAACCGTTTACATGTGCAATGAACAGAATCTCATGCAGCGGGTAAAAATTAACTGGATTCCGTACCTTGCGTGGCAATAACAAGGCCAGCATGGTCAGATGACAACTGCAACGCTTGGGTCCGGAAGACGACGCAATGTGATGTCGAAACTGGTAGCATGTTTTAAAAAGAGTAGACGACTGAACCGTGATTTATTTTCAAAGAATATTGTTAAGAGTTTATTTTATTTACTAACGATTCATCAAGAACATCACACATTTAATCACACTATGAAAGTAGTTGCCAGGGAGTAACTGATGAAATCATAATCAAATTTCTTTTAACAAATGGCAATTTTATTCACTTTAATGGTGCCTAAAAGCATTTTTTAAAAGAAAC